>NC_091455.1:211886034-212186034 GCF_027789765.1 Dendropsophus ebraccatus
GTGAAACAGCACAAAAAGTCACAGCATGCCATTTGTGTCCACCTACACCCACTTCTCTCCAAAGATAGGACAAATAATAAACAAACACTGGCCCATCATTAAGCGCAGAGATTCCAGATTTCCTGAGATTCCAGAATTTCAGATCCCTCCTCTACTGTCATATAGACGTGGAGTTAACTTACGTGACAAACTGGTGATGACTGACGTAACACAAAGAAAAACAGACACACAAACTTACCTGGGGTCACGGAGCGTGGGATGCTTCCCATGTTTGGGGTGTGTTACGTGCCGACACATGATGAAGGGTTCTAGCTTCATTCACCCTGTAACAAAGAGAGAATATAAAATTAAACATTATCTATCCTGCAAATCTGATTATGTCATCTATATTTTATGGTGCCCATGTAATAAGATTTACGTAGGGGAGACCACTGGTGAATTTAGAGTAAGATTTACCCAACACAGGTATAGTATAAGGAAACAAAAAATGGACTTACCTGTGTCCAAACATTTCACGGAGAGTGGACACCAAGAGACGGACTTGAAGTGTATGGTGGTAGATAAGGTTCATTTACCTGGGAGAGGAGGTAACAGACAATTGGCGTTACACAGACGTGAATTAGAATGGATTTTTAAGACTAACGCTCTGAGTCCAGCAGGACTCAATGTGGAATATAAGACCTCACGACATATGATGAGATGAATTGTGGTCTCACTGTAACCCCTGCGATCTATGTACTATCACTCTGAGTGTGTTAATTGCTAACATTAGATCTTCTATATATTTATTGTAATCTTTTGTCTTACAGATCATAATATACTATTGGTATTGGATTGTAGCGGACAGACTCACCACCCATCGCAGTAAGGACAAACCAAGGCAGTAAGTTAGATATCTTTCAACCCGGATGTCTTAAATGGACTATTTTCAGTCACCATTCATACACAACGGTGTTCACACCATTACCATTACAAGCGATCTATGGGAAGGGGCCCGGAGGGGCCACAGGATGAAAGGAGGATGCGGTACCGGATGGAATATACGCCTGGGGTGATGCTATACTCCTATACTCGTCCCAAGTACCGGTATGATTGTCTTGTATATAAATTAGGTGACTGTTCACACTATGCGTATGTGGTTGGCACGGGAATAATCAGCCATTGTTGCAGTGGCGACGGTACCGACTGATATGAGGGTCCGAGGTTATGCCGCTTTTCTGCATCAGGCTGTCTGAAGTACCAAGATCCACCACTACTACTACAACCAACATTCCCGTCAGGGATTTAGACATGATGGGTGTAACCTATTATGCACGGAGCGCTGACATGGGCACAACTGCCGAGGTTTACGTTCTTTCTCTACTGGTGGTGAGCCGGAGCCGCTACAAGGAACTATGTAAATATAAGACTGATATGAACTGAATCATGGAATTTGATGATGCTTCGCCGCCCGACTCAAGCTGCTCTCACTACACTTGAGCACTCGTACACGTAATAGTGTACTTATGTATTCACTTGTATTGATTTTATTAACTTTATTTGTTTGCTTGTCAAACCCTAATCACGTGCACCAATGCACCTATCACTGTTTTGCACTGATTGACACACCTGTATAAGAGGATCTGTTGTTTGAGGTATAGTCACGCTTGAAAAAGACGACGGAGGTTGAAACGTCGCTTTGACTTTTTGTGCTGTTTCACTATGCAATAAACCACGTTTGTTTGCTAAAAAAAAAAAATAAAGCTTTGACTTTTTGTGCTGTTTCACTATGCAATAAACCACGTTTGTTTGCTAATTTGGAGTGCTGTGGGAATCTCTACGTATATCTATCTATCTATCTGTACAAGCCTGGGAGTGTGGGAGATCTGGCGGAAGAACTCCAATGGCTATGGCCTCAGTAATCTATGAGGCAGTGGTTCAGACTCTCTTCAGGTCATTAACCAGGTCCTCCTGTGTAGTTCTGGGCTGATTCCTGACTTTTTTCAGAATCATCCTTACCCCATAAGACAAGATCTTGACCGAGACATAGGAAGCTTGACAGTATCTTGTGTTTTTTCCATTTTCTAGTAATGCACCAAAATTTTTTACCTTCACACCAAGCTGCTTGTCTATTGTCATGTAGCCCATCCCAGCCTCGTGCAGGTCTACAGTTTTGTCCCTGGTGTCCTTAGACAGGTTTTGACCGTGGTGGAAAGGTTGGAGTATGATGAGTGTGTGGACAGGTGTTTTTTCTTATACAGGTAACGAGATGACACAGGTGTAGGTAATCCAGGTAATGATAGCAGAGTAGGAGGAGCTTCTTATACAGAAACTAACAGCTCAGTGAGGGGTGGAATTCCTGCTGGTTGGTTGGCGACCAAATCCTTATTCCATATAATAAAAGGACAATTAATTATTTAAAATCATACAATGTGATTTTCTGGATTTTTTTTTATAGATTCTGTCTCTCACAAGTGAAGTGTACCTACGTTTTACTGGATTCATTAAAGAAGTCTGATCATCTTTGGTGAGTGCCACAATTTATTTTCTTCTCACAAGTATCAAATTCTTATTATCCCCACTGTAGCTTCATTAGGTTGGATTATGGATCAGGCATTAGATCTAATTATGGATCAGGCATTAGGCATTGGATCAGATTATGGATCAGGCATTACGCATTGCATCTGATTATGGATCAGACATTGGATCAGGCATTAGATTAGATTATGGATCAGGCATTAGGCACTGGATCAGATTATGGATCAGGCATAAGGCGTTGGATCAGATTACAGATCAGGCATTAGGCCTTGGATCACATTGTTGATCAGGCATTGGATCGGATTACAGATCAGGCATTAGATCACATTATTAATCAGGCACTGGATCAGATTACGGATCAGGCATTAGGCATTGAATCAGATTATGGATCAGGCATTAGGAATTGAATCAGATTACGGATCAGGCATTAGGCATTGGATCAGATTACAGATCAGGCATTAGGCATTGGATCAGATTACAGATCAGGCATTAGCATTGGATCAGATTACGGATCAGGCATTAAGCCTTGGATCACATTGTTGATCAGGCATTGGATCAGATTACAGATCAGGCATTAGGCACTGGATCAGATTACGGATCAGGCATTAGGCATTGGATCAGATTACAGATCAGGCATTAGGCATTGGATCAGATTACGGATCAGGCATTAAGCCTTGGATCACATTGTTGATCAGGCATTGGATCAGATTACAGATCAGGCATTAGGCACTGGATCAGATTACAGATCAGGCATTGGATCAGATTTTCTAAAGTATTTTTTTTTTGGATAATTTAGCTATTGTTTATATTCCTATTATACTATAACTGTACAGTGTTTGTCTTTTTAGCTGTTTTGTGGCCCCGACATGATGGACTTTGCCCAGAACCTCCATAAACCTTTATTCGGCGGTGAGAACAATCTCTCAGTAAATTGTTGTTGTACAGAATAGATGGGAATATTTACTGACTCAGTCGTTGTGTATGTGTGCAGCATCTCCTTCACCGTCAGGGAGTCCGGCCCCGGCACATGCCTCTTTTTTTTATTTTTTATGCACATTTTTTCCCTGTGTAGTCATTGCCTTAGTAATGTCTGCCACAAGTACAGTTCCCCTGCAGTACAGAGATATTATTCCATGTGTTTAGGAGATTTAGTGTTTTTCAGGAAAAGTCCATTCGGTTTATAAGACGACCCTCCCCCCCCCTCACTTTTATAGACGGGGGCCGTGCCTCCTCCTTGTCTCCTCCCTGACTTATCTATTACAATAATAAACACATAGACCGCTCATCCATTATAGTAATGTTATATGGAGAGACAATGTCAGACCCCCCCAAGAGACTGGAGGACGGGGATACTAAGTTATGGCCGTGTCTGTGACTCCTAGACCTGAACCTTCTGCAAGGATTTATGTCATAAAAACCTAAGGAATCTGCTGCAGCCATAGAGGGTCGGCGGGATTGAGGGGATCAATAATTTACTGACAATAAAACTTTTACATCACTAAAAGTGCAAGCGAGCATGGGAACTGGAGCAATGGAAGAAGGCGTCTGGTCTGATCATGTGGATGGCCGGGTGCCTGTGCGTCACTTACCTGGGGAAGAGATGGCACCAGGGTGCAGTATGGGAAGAAGACAAGATGGTGGGATGGGGGAGAGGATCCTGTATCATATAGTACTCCTCCCCCAGGTTTAGGTGCCTGGTACATACAGGAGGGGGGGAGGGGTTCTTTATAGGAACCAGGCCCTGAACAGTACGTGTGGAGGAGGGGTACTGTATCATACAGAATCCCCTCCTCATATACTGTTTAGGGCCTAGTGCCCATAGAGAACCCCACACCCTCTTTGTATGTATGGGCACCAAGCAACTGAACAGTATTTAGGGAGAGGATTCTGTATGATACAGGTCCCCCCTCCCCCTCTATGTATGGGCACCTGGGCGTTAACAATAGTATATGGGGTGGGGCAGGTTACCGGGACGGGGTTAAGTGGGGATGCTGTGTTAACTATTTGGGGCCAGGGTACTATACAGCAGTTTTATATAGAGATTGCCTGGTTACTGTCCCCCCCACTAGACCAGGCCCAGGGGTAGGTACTAACCCCCTGGGGGCCAGACAGCAAAGGTCCTATTCCACGCAACGATTATCGGCCGTATTCAGCCGATATTGGCCATTATGGTCGATAATCGTCCTGTGGAATAGAAGGCATCGTTCATGTCGGCTGATCGCTGCGTCGTTTGTCTTTCAAACATGTTGATAGCGCTTGTTTGCTCCTCACTGTCGGCCATTGGAATAGGGCCTTAAAACAGGATCTTTACAGTTTGCTCTTACTGTAGAGGAGCAGAGCACCTGTCAAAGTGACAGGTGCTCTGCTCCCTAGTTAATAATAATAATAATATTTATTTGTATAGCTTCAGCAAATTCTGCAGCGCTTTTTTTATACACAATACAGAGGTTACATTACACATAACAGAAAAAAATTATTAAAATAAATTCAGAAACAAAGGGAGTGAGAGACCTGTCCGCGAGATCTTACAGACTAGGAGCACTGGGGGTGACACGAGAGGCAACACGTGCTTTATTTGCTGATGGTCCAGCCGTTGTACATAAGGTCAGAAAGTGCCTATAGGTGTTGGGTGAGCCAGTCACATGCCATTGTCTGAGTACAGGTAGAAAGTAGATGGCACCGAAGGAGGGATAGAGTAGAAGGTGATAGGATAGCTGAGGGGGAGACAAGTTTAGGGAATGTGATAAGCGCGCCTGAAGAGATGAGTCGTTAGGGCGCGCTGGAAACTGAGAGTTGGAAACAAGTCTAATGTCTTTAGGTAATGGATTCCAGAGAACTGGTGCAGCACGAGAGAAGTCTTGGAGGCGGGAGTAGGAGGTTCTGATTATGAAAGATGTTAGTGTAAGATAATTAGCAATGACCCCTCTGGCTGTGTCTTCACCTGCACTGCAGCCTCTGGTGACCATGATCACTGGAGGCTGCAGTGCAGATACCATACAGACAAAAAATCGATATGGGAACACATCCTTAAAGCACATGGCGGGACCTCTTCCCTGCTGTGCTAGCTGCTGCGCTTAGCATACTGTATGTGCTTCTAAATTGCTGATTTTTTTTCTCTCTTTTTTTTTATTTATCCTGAGGACTATGCTGGATTTGGTGGACTATGTTGAGGACTGCTGTATTTAAAAAATAAAATAAAATAAAATGGTCAACAAGGGGTGTGAGGTGTGCTTTTGGTTAAATAAAAAAAAGTTTTTTTTTCTGTTGTATTGATTTTTTGTACTCACTTTGCAGGCTTGGTAGTGGAAGCTGTCTGATAGATTTCACACACTACTAAGCTTAGTGTTAGATACTTGCTCTAACTCCTGAATTATTACCCCAGTACCCACTGCCACAGGGGTACTGGGAATAGCCTGGTACCAACAAAGCTGACATATCAAAAATGGTGGCCATGGTCTACTTGGTGGCAGGATAATGTCATTGGGCTTGGAAGGGCAAAAATAGATGACCCTTCCCCCCTGATGCTACTGGACTGTTGCTGTATGGGTTTTATCTGGGTGGGTATAACCAAATAGGGGGAACCCTACATGTTTTACTTATATTTTATTACTGTTTCACTGTGGCTAGCGCAGGCTGTGTTCTCAAAATGTGTTTTTAACATAAGTACAAAGTGGGAAAACAGCTTAACACTTACCCTTCCCTGCTCCTGTCTGTATTGCATCTTCCCCTGCACTGCATCCTGTGATTCTCACCAGAGGCTGCAGTACAGGTGAGGACACTGACAGGAGCAAGAAGGGATAAGTGCTAAATGATGGCAGGGGAGCACCTGTAAAGTGTTCTGCTCCTCTGCAGTAAGCAGTGAACTATGTGTATAGATGCCTACTTACTGTCTGGCCCCTCAGGGGTTACTTAAGTGGCATTGCTGCACTGATGTGAAATCCCATCGAATCCCTTCCTTGCTTGGTGAACTACATCGGGGGCAAGGGGGGTTCTGGGGCATCAACACGCAAGGTGCCTAGGGCAGCATGGACTAAATACAGGCCTGCAGGTTCTGTGTATAAGAATATGGAGAATTTGAGAACTTTATTAAAGCAATGTAATAAATTTGCATTTTTTTTTAACAAAAAAATTCAGATTCAGTCAAATATTCAGAATGACTTTTTTCCAGTTCCACATTACAACATTTTCTCCTTTTGTATTTTCCCTTATGTTGCATTTTATGAAGATTATCATTACAAAATACCATCACAAAAACGACGCCCCCAACACGGTTCTGTAGATGAAAAACTTCTTAAGGATTCATGAGGACAAAAAAAAAAAAAAAAGAAAATCATCTCATTGAGTTAATATTACTATACTGCTGATTATTGTGTATAGGCCTTTCTCCTGCACTGTGTCAGACTAGGAAGAATACACCACTTCCTGCAGGACATACAGCAGCTGATAAGAACTAAAGCCTGGAGATTTTTTAACAGAAGTAAATTACAAATCTACATAACATTCTGAAACCAGTTGATTTGAAAGAAAAAAAAATGGTGAAGAACCCCTTTAATGACATATGTGAATGCCCCTTAAAGGGGTTATCCAGCGCTACAGAAACATGGCCACTTTCCCCCCCTACTGTTGTCTCCAGTTCAGGTGCAGTTTGCAATTAAGCTCCATTTACTTCAATGGAACTGAGTTTTGAAACCCCACCCAAACTGGAGACAACAGTAGGGGGAAAGTGGCCATGTTTTTGTAGCGCTGGATAACCCCTTTAAAGTAACCATTGTGCATTTAGTATGACAATGCTGTGTGTTATACAGGGTGGCCTGTACCTGTCTATTGTCTCCTGCTGGATGGGGGAGGATCGGAGATCAATTTTCCATTATATCCAGAAGGCGCTGACAGACGTTCATTTTCACCTTTAAGAGCACGAATTTAACCTCCCATTGTCTGGAGGCTATTAGTATTACAGGAGAGCTGCCGAGCCTGCAGAGACTTGTACATAGTACATGCCGAGGATGAGGGTTGAAATTTTAAATATCTGGAATAAAGGAAATATTTCTATGTTTTGCATCAGAATCCACTAAATATCCATATGATATCCATCATTTATCACAATTTTACAGAAAAAAAGAAATAGTATGTATTCATAACCCCACACAAAAAATATAGGATCAATGTAGAGCTGCACTCACTATTCTGCTGGTGGGGTCACCGTGTACATACATTACATTACTGATCCTGAGTTACATCCAGTATTATACCCCAGAGCTGCACTCACTATTCTGCTGGTGCGGTCACTGTGTACATACATTACATTACTGATCCTGAGTTACATCCAGTATTATACTGCAGAGCTGCACTCACTATTCTGCTGGTGGGGTCACTGTGTATATACATTACATTACTGATCCTGTACTGATCCTGAGTTCCATCCTGTGTTATTCTCAAGAGCTGCACTCACTATTCTGCTGGTGGGGTCACTGTGTACATACATTACATTACAATATGTTATAATTATCTTGTACCAAGAAGCGTTCTTCATCCTTCTGTGACATCCATATTCCTGCTGATTGTTACTGGCAACAGACTACACACAGACATGTTGTCAGACACGCCCCTAGCAGCTTAGCTGAGCTCCAGTTATGCAAGGGGACCTATCTTTTTTTTAAGGTAAGATGACTGTACAGTGATATGTATGAAGATAAGAGGTTATCCTACAAAACATTTCCACCGAAAACAGCGCCACCCCTGTGCTCAGGCTGTGCGTGGTAATACAACTCAGCTTCATTCTTCATGTCACCCATATTTTCTAGGAAGCCTTGAAGGTTATGGAACCCACTTTACATAAGGTTGCAGTTCATGGACATGTTGGGTCCTCCAGGGTGATGATCTCTCTCTGTATACAGTTTATGCTCCGGCCAATACAGTTATCAGGAAAAGTAAGTCTGACATTCCCTTTAAAGGGATTGTTCACAAAAAAAACTTCTATTAAAAAAATCTCCAGTCTTCCAGTACTTGTCAGCTGCTGTATGTCCTGTAGGAAGTGGTGTTTTCTCTTTAGTCTGACCTTTAGAAAACCTCTCCTGCTCTGGACAGTTCCTGACATGGACAGAGGTGGCAGCAGAGAGCACTGTGTCAGACTGGAGAGAATACCCCATTTCCAGCAGGACATACAGCAGCTGATAAGTACTGGAAGACTGGGGATTTTTTTTTTTTAATAGAAGTAAATCTCTGGGACCAGTTGATTTGAAAGAAAACTTTTTTTGGGGGTGAAAAATCCCTTTAAGAAAGCTTTTTTGGGGGAGGGGGCCTCTGAAATAATATTAGATGTGTTAAACAAAGAAAGATTCCCTATTATGATGTATCATCCGTCCCCGGGATAAAACTGCCACGTACAGACCGTCTATAATCATCCAGACAGACGCTTCTGCTTCTGTGGTTATTCGGGGAGGGGACTTTTGTTTTGCCAGGTTTTTTTTCACCATCTGTAATTGTGTTTGGCTCGGTGCAATAGTAAGTGATGCAATGAGCTGAGCGGTGGATCTCAGGGACCCTCTAGTGTTCTCATTGTGCTCTGCTGCCGCTCACTGTACAACTACCGCAGGGGGCTGGGCACTTCCAGCATTGTGATAGACCTCATAGCCCCCCGGGATAGCCCTTAAAGGGGAACTCCAGCCAAAATCCTTATTCAAATTAACTGGTTTTAGAAAGTTATATAGATATGTAATTTAAAAATGTAAAGATTTTAAAATCTCCAGTCTCACAGTACTTATCAGCTGCTGTATGTCCTGCAGGAAGTGGTGTATTCTTTCCTGTCTGACACAGTGCTCTCTGCTGCCACCTCTGTCCATGTCAGGAACTGTCCAGAGCAGGAGATGTTTTCTATGGGGATTTGCTGCTGCTCTGGACAGTTCCTGACATGGACAGAGGTGGCAGCAGAGAGCACTGTGTCAGACTGGAGAGAATACACCACTTCCTGCAGGACATACAGCAGCTGATAGGTACTGGAAGACTGGAGATTTTTAAATAGAAGTAAATTACAAATCTATATTCTGAAACCAGTTGATTTTGAAATAAAAAAAATTGCTTTAACCCCTTAACGACAAAGGGCGTATATTTACACACTATTGTCGGTAAGGGGCTTCAGAACGGGGCCGTGCGGCGACCCCGCTCTGAACCGCCGCGATCCCTGGTGCTGCGGCGTGGCTATTGCCGTGCCCGCTAATAAGGTATTTAGATGACAAAGATGACAGCTGCATCCGATTACCTGATCCAGCGCTTCCCTGGTGTCCCGGAGGAGCGATCTCCGTATCTATTACCTGCCGGGGTCCGCTTCAAGGTGGCTCTGACCCCGGCTCGGCACTCGTTTGTTTTCGGCTGCAGCAGCCAAAAGCAAACGAGTGCCGATCTCATTGATCTTTGCTGTATAACTATACAGCAAAGATCTCAATGAGAGATCAAAGTGTATATACTAGAAGTCCCCCAGGGGGAATAACCCTAACCCCAGGGGAAATAACCCTAACCACAGAGGGGATAACCCTAACCCCAGGGGGGAATAACCCTAACCCCAGAGGGGATAACCCTAACCCCAGGGGGGAATAACCCTAACCCCAGGGGGAATAACCCTAACCCCAGGGAGAATAACCATAAGCCCAGGGAGAATAACCATAAGCCCAGGGGGGAATAACCCTAACCCCAGGGGGGAATAACCCTAACCCCAGGGGGGAATAACCCTAACCCCAGGGGGAATAACCATAAGCCCAGGGGGGAATAACCCTAACCCCAGGGGGGAATAACCCTAACCCCAGGGGGAATAACCCTAACCCCAGGGGGGAATAACCCTCACCCCAGGGGGGGGGGGAATAACCCTAACCCCAGGGGGGCTTCTAGTATATGTGTAAAAAAAATAAATAAAGTGTCGTTGTCAATAAAAAGCCCCTTCCCTCCAAAAAAAGTCTGAATCACCCCCCTTTTCCCAGGTTTTAAATAAAAGTAAATAAATAAACATGTTTGCTATCGCCGCGCGCGTAATCGCCCGAACTATTAATTAATCACATTCCTGATCTCGCACGGTAAACGGCGTCAGCGCAAAAAAATCCCAAAGTGCAAAATTGCGCATTTTTGGTCCCATCATATCCTGAAAAAATGTAATAAAAAGCGATCAAAAAGTCGTATATGCGCAATCAAGGTACCGATAGAAAGATCACATCATGGCGCCAAAAATGACACCTGACACAGCCCCATAGACCAAAGGATAAAAGCGCTATAAGCCTGGGAATGGAGCGATTTTAAGGAACATATATTTGTTAACAATGGTTAGAATTTTTTACCGGCCATCAGATACAATATAAGTTATACATGTTACATATCGTTTTAATCGTAACGACTTGAGGAACATATATAACAAGTCAGTTTTACTCCAGGGTTTACCCTTCATTAGAAGTGGGGTTGGTTATATGAGGGGTTGGTTATATGAGGGGTCGGGAATGGTTATATGAGGGGTGGGGGTTGGTTATATGAGGGGTGGGGGTTGGTTATATGAGGGGTGGGGGTTGGTTATATGAGGGGTGGGGGTTGGTTATATGAGGGGTTGGTTATATGAGGGGTGGGGGTTGGTTATATGAGGGGTTGGTTATATGAGGGGTCGGGGTTGGTTATATGAGGGGTCGGGAATAATTATATGAGGGGTGGGGGTTGGTTATATGAGGGGTGGGGGTTGGTTATATGAGGGGTTGGTTATATGAGGGGTGGGGGTTGGTTATATGAGGGGTGGGGGTTGGTTATATGAGGGGTTGGTTATACGAGGGGTGGGGGTTGGAAACTGCTGCTGGTGAGGGTAATTCTATGAGGGGTGGGGTTTGGTTATATTGTGGTGCCCACGCGTGGATGACCGGTCACTTGCCAGATGGTGCTGAGTGACACCACTACTGTGGTAGTTGGTTGAGATATAACACAGCCAGGTGATAGGTTGTCGTGCCGCTAGTGCCGCTTGGGCACACAGATATGGAGGCACACCTGCTTTTCTTTCAATGAGGCTGGCTATACCCTTTCCCCTGTGGTCAGTAACCTGCGGGGCTAGGAGGGGGTCCCTTGGGCGCTTATCACAGTGGTCCGGAGTGGAGTTGTGACCCACGCGGACTGTTGGTAACGCCTCCCCCAGAAAGGGGAGATGATCCAAGGATGGAGCAATAACTGTGTAGGTGCTGGAGTAATAATCACTGAGTCCTGTTATCATAAATAAAATCTTCTTTGCTGTGAGAATACTTTGTACAGGAGTAGACAATACACTTTGGACTTGGACTTTGGACTTGAGTGGAGAGAATCTGCGTTAAGAGCTTTAGGAGCAGAAGAGCTGTGCTGACTTGGTTGTATGCTGAGGAGTAGAGTGAGCTGAGAACAGTAGAGAGGAGTTTGTGCTGAGAGTCCCAATCCAGGGTAGAAGTGTGCTATGCCGGAACTTTAGAAGAAGTAAAATACTGAAGAATACTTGAAAATAAAAGTATACTTGTGCCCGTGTTTCAACCTTTGTTGTCGCTGTACCACCTGTTGCCCTACAGTTTCGGGTGACCTGTCCTCCTAGGGTGACACAAGCCCCAGACCTTGTTTCCTGAGTTGAGCAAGGTGGCCCAATTACCTGGTTACACCTGCGTTGTGAGATAGTGTACGTAGGCTTGTAGCAACTTTTCTCTATCCGGATCAGTTCCTCTTGTTTCAGGATTCTGTCCTGCACTTTTAGAGATGTTTACTGAATGGGTTGGGGTGATCTCTCACTTGTCCTCTCTAAAGTAGTTTAGCACTGCATAGTTGGACCAAAAATAGCATCTAAAAGAAAAATCTCTCCATCTCCCATGTGCGTCTGTCCACTACCACACTCCTGACTAGACTACACTGGACACTGACTGAAGGGGGGACCTGGTAAAGCCAGGGCCCAGCTGGACTACAGCAGTGACCATCTTGTCTTGCGTCCTCTCTCGACTTGGGGAGGACTCACTAAGTGTGGGCGTGTACTTCCTCTCCCCATGTGACAACTTCCTACAGGAAGTGTAATGTACCCTGTTAGTGGGGGAGTCGAAAGTGTGAGGAAAGAAAGGAGAATAGAGATAGGTGAAGAAGAGAAGTGAGCTCTTATTGGTGCGCAGATCATAAGAAGCAATAACCCCTTGTTCACTACAGCTGTGCAATATACAAGTGCATATACAGATAATAGCGACATCTAGTGGTAAAACTTAAATATTACTTCATTACCACATTAACTTGGGGGATGGTTATATGAGAGGTGGGGGATGACTATATGAGGGGTGGGGGGTGGCTATAAGTGGGATGGGGGTTGGTTATATGAGGGGTGGGGGATGGTTAAATGAGAGGTGGGGGTTAGTTATATGAGAGGTGGGGGATGGTTATATGAGAGGTGGGGTTGGTTATATGAGGAGTGGGGGATGATTATATGAGGGGTGGGGGATACTTATACTTATATGTGAGGTTGGGGTTGGTTATATGAGGGGTGGGGGTTGTTATATGTGTGTGTATGGGGGGGTGGGGTGTTGGTTATTTATCAGTATTTCCCATATTCCATAGTCTAATGGTATAAACACATCAAACATAGTGTAAAGTAAAACTGGCCCAGTTGCCCCTAGCAACCAATCAGATTCCACTTTTTTTTACTTACAGACTGTTTGGAAAATGAAAAATGGTATCTGATTGGTTGCCGGGGGCAACTGAGCCAGTTTCACTTTACACCATGTTTGATAAATCTCCCCTATGATCTCCCTCCTGTATTATTTGCACGATGTGCTGTGGACTGTGCACAATGATTATCACGCTGCGCCCTCTATTGGTGAAGGAAAGGCACAACGGTATGACACTTGTATTACTGAGTAAATGCGGAAATATCTGCATGTGTGCGGTCAGATGATGGTGACTGCACATTTATAATAGAGATTGTCTCTATGTCTGGTCACACACACACACTGACAAATACATATATACTCCCAGATACACACACACACACACACACATACATACACCTAGATACATACATTCACACACACACTGACAAATACATACACTCACCGGCCACTTTATTAGGTACACCATGCCAGTAACGGGTTGGACCCCCTTTTGCCTTCAGAACTGCCTCAATTCTTGGTGGCATAGATACAACAAGGTGCTGGAAGCTTCCTCAGAGATTTTGGTCCATACTGACATGATGACATCACACAGTTGCCGCAGATTTGTCGGCTGCACATCCATGATGCCAATCTCCCGTTCCACCACATCCCAAAGATGCTCTATTGGATTGAGATCTGGTGACTGTGGAGGCCATTGGAGTACAGTGACCTCATTGTCATGTTCAAGAAACCAGTCTGAGATGATTCCAGCTTTATGACATGGCGCATTATCCTGCTGAAAGTAGCCATCAGATGTTGGGTCCATTGTGGTCATAAAGGGATGGACATGGTCAGCAACAATACTCAGGTAGGTTGTGGCGTTGCAACCATGCTCAATTGGTACCAAGGGTCCCAAAGAGTGGCAAGAAAATATTCCCCACACCATGACACCACCACCAGCCTGAACCGTTGATACAAGGCAGGATGGATCCATGCTTTCATGTTGTTGACGCCAAATTCTGACCCTACCATCCGAATGTCACAGCAGAAATCAAGACTCATCAGACCAGGCAACGTTTTTCCAATCTTCTACTGTCCAATTTCGATGAGCTTGTGCAAATTGTAGCCTCAGTTTCCTGTTCTTAGCTGAGCGGAGTGGCACCCGGTGTGGTCTTCTGCTGCTGTAGCCCATCTGCCTCAAAGTTGGCCGTACTGTGCGTTCAGAGATGCTCTTCTGCCTACCTTGGTTGTAACGGTTGGCTATTTGAGTCACTGTTGCCTTTCTATCAGCTCGAACCAGTCTGCCCATTCTCCTCTGACCTCTGGCATCAACAAGGCATTTCTGCCCACAGAACTGCCGCTCACTGGATGTTTTTTCTTTTTCGGACCATTCTCTGTAAACCCTAGAGATGGTTGTGCGTGAAAATCCCAGTAGATCAGCAGTTTCTGAAATACTCAGACCAGCCCTTCTGGCACCAACAACCATGCCACGTTCAAAGGCCTCAAATCACCTTTCTTCCCCATACTGATGCTCGGTTTGAACTGCAGGAGATTGTCTTGACCATGTCTACATGCCTAAATGCACTGAGTTGCTGCCATGTGATTGGCTGATTAGAAATTAAGTGGTAACGTGCAGTTGGACAGGTGTACCTAATAAAGTGGCCGGTGAGTGTATATACACCCAGATACATATATACTCGCCACTCCTAAAGTGGTTGGTCAGGGAATAGCTCAGCCAGATGTTAGGTTGTTGTGACGCCAGTGCTGGTTGGGCACACAGGTATGGTGACACACAGGTATGGTGGCACATCTACTTTTATTTAGAGAGGCTGGCTATACCCTTTCCCCTGTGGTCGGTGACCTGCCAGGTTATGAGAGGGTCCCTTAGGCACTTATCACGGTGGTCCAGAGTGGAGTTATGACCCACCCTGACTATCGACTCTGCCACCCACAGAAAGGGGAGATGACCCAAGGAAGGTGCCGTTACTGTGTAGGTGCTTGGATAAGAATCACTGAGTCCTGATACAATAAATAAACTCTTCTTTACTGCAGGAATACTTGATACATAGACTTCTGACTTCTGACAATAAAGTCTGGACTTGACTGGCAAGACTCGTGCTGAGAGATTGAAAGGTAGAATAGCCATGCTGACTTAGTTGCATGTGGAAAAGTAGAGAAAGTTCAGAGAAGTAGAAAGGAGGATGTTGAGAGAGTCCCAACTCAATGTAGTACTGTACTCTGCTGGAACTTAAGAAGTAGAATAAGACTAAGAGTAGAATAAGACTTGAGAGTAGATAGAATATGTGTGCCTGTGTTTTGACTTCTTGTTCTTTGCACTACTTATTGCCCCCAGTGTCGGGCGACCCATCCTAGAGGGTGTCCCAGACCTTGTTACCTAAGTTGAGCAGAGTGGTCAGAGTTTTCTGGTTACACCCATGCTGCGAGATAGAGTACGTAGGCTTCTAGCAACTTTGCTCTATCCGGATCAGTTCCTCTGTTATAGGATACCATCCTGCACCTTTAGAATTGTTTTCGGCGTGGGCTGGGATGATCCCTGACTTGTCCTCTAACACTGCATAGTGTGTAGAAGTGTTGCTTTCAAGAAACGAGTGTCCTGATCTCCCATGAGTGTCTATTCACTATCACACCTCAGACTACACAGGGCCCAACTGCTATAGTGCTGCTATAGGAACCATTCTGGCTTACGTCCTTTCCGCTCAACAACGTGACTAAGACTCATTAACACTTCCTCTACCCATGTGTCTACCTCCTACAGGGTATGTAATACCTGCTGTGAGTGGGTGAGAAGAGAGTGTAAGAGAAAATAGGAGAAAAGAGATAGGTAGAAAAGAAGAAAGAGCTCTCATTGGTGCACAAGGCACAAACAACAATAACCCCTTGAGTACTACAGCTGTGCAACACATAGGTACAAGATATACATACTAGCGACATCTGTTGGCAAAACATAAGTACGACTACACCACCACTTACACTTGGAGTACAGGCCTTTGTGAAGGGTGTATCTACTAGCAACAGCTATGGTGGGACACCACACATATATACACCCAGATACAGTACATACACCCACATATACACACCCAGATACAGTACATACATACACACACACACTGAATCTCCACCTGGTTCATCCCGGCAGTGTCCGGATACTGGATGAAATTGCAGTTAGCTGTGTTAATCATAGGGGGCGCTCCAGACACTCAGCTGACTGAGCCCTGTAATAAAGATGGAAAGGGGTCTCATTTATGGTGGCAGCTGGTGGCACAGATAGTGATATTCTCTGAGATCTCTTGTCCTTCTCACAGACAGGGTCACATCCAGAAAGAAACCTCCAAAATATGGAACTGAACAGATGAATCGCTGTTTAGATATTCTACATCATGTCCCTGTATGATGAGCATTGTCTATATACCAAGACCATAGAAGGCTTCATTATCATATAATAAAGGATGTAACTCAGGATCAGTACAGGATCAGTAATGTAATGTATGTACACAGTGACCCCACCAGCAGAATAGTGAGTGCAGCTCTGGAGTATAATACAGGATGTAACTCAGGATCAGTAATGTAATGTATGTACACAGTGACCCCACCAGCAGAATAGTGAGTGCAGCTCTGGGGTATAATACAGGACGTAACTCAGGATCAGTACAGGATCAGTAATGTAATGTAATGTATGTACACAGTGACCCCACCAGCAGAATAGTAAGTGCAGCTCTGGAGTATAATACAGGATGTAACTCAGGATCAGTAATGTATGTACACAGTGACCCCACCAGCAGAATAGTGAGTGCAGCTCTGGAGTATAATACAGGACGTAACTCAGGATCAGTACAGGATCAGTAATGTAATGTATGTACACAGTGACCCCACCAGCAGAATAGTAAGTGCAGCTCTGGAGTATAATACAGGATGTAACTCAGGATCAGTAATGTAATGTATGTACACAGTGACCCCACCAGCAGAATAGTAAGTGCAGCTCTGGAGTATAATACAGGACGTAACTCAGGATCAGTACAGGATCAGTAATGTAATGTACACAGTGACCCCACCAGCAGAATAGTGAGTGGAGTATAGTACAGATTGCAGCTTATACATGTAATGTATTTACACAGTGACTCAGCTCTTCATGTAGATGTATTATTATATGAGATCTTTTATACTTTTTTTGTTCTTGTTTCTCATGGTGACTGTATGGCTTTCTATACTGTAGTTAGTTTACTTACATTTCTACGGATTACACCAAACTCAAATCCTAATTCTGTATAATTGTATATAGAGCAAAACCTCTGGAGTGACAGATACGGCATCAGCCTGCAGGGGGCAGTGTTTCTCTTCCCAATCTGAATTGTAGCTCACATTTATAAGAAGAAGAAATCCCAGTATTTCTCCTCTATATGACAAGCATAGTGTTATTCTGCCAGGATCTCCATCCTTACAGGTAAATGACTTTTCATATATATGTAATGAAACAATAACCCATCACGGCTCCTAATCCAGCACTGCGGCGTTTATCAGCTCCCCCAAGGCTTCCATAGCATCGCACATCACTCAATAATTCATCCTTCACTCTGATCCCTGTTACTACAATCCCCTGCGTCTATGCCCCTCGCAGTCTATCCATTCACTGGTGGGTATATCCAATACCATCAATAGGGGGCAGCAGACAGTGGCTTCATGTACAGGGCAATGTAGGTGCCAGATAGGAGAGGAAACTTATTACTCACCCTAGACCACCAGGATGATTAACACCTACTCTTATATTACCATAAACCATTAACACTTTAACAACAAACATAGCAATAACCAATGAAATACTTGGAGTCATGTATGAACCCTTAAACCACCCTAGACCACCAGGACTATTTAGTGTTAACCCTAAAAGGCTGGATGCATATGTTATCACTACTAAGTCATCACTGCCCTAAACAACTAAGGTTTTATGACCATTTACTGCTCAACTACATTGAATAACGTATTGCCCCTAGACCACCAGGACCATTCATTTAGACAGGCAAGGCATGTTATCATTATTAAGTCCTTTACTAACACAAACAACCAGGGTTTTTATCATTAAACATTGACCAATATGTACTTAACCTTGTATGACCCCTAGACCACCAGGACAATTAAGTGTGAACTCTAGTAGGCTCCGAGGCATGTAGTTACTGTAATCAGACAGAATATTAATAGTCAATCACTGAAATACATGGAGCAATACAATAATCCCTACACCACTCTAGACCACCAGGACCATTTATTGTCCACCCTAGTGGGCTTTTAGGACATGTAACAATTATTTCATTCCCTACTATAATCAACTAGGATTATTAATGTTAAATACTAAACTAAAGGGAATAAAGTATTAACCCCTATACCACCAGGGCCAGTGTTAACCCCAGATTGCTGGCATATTATCCCTATTAACTTATTTACTAACCTTAACAACCTGGGTTATTACCATGCATGGAATAATGCATTAACCCCTATACCACCAGGACAATATAGTGTTAACACTAGCAGGCTGTAAATGAATGGTATTACCATTGACTCCTTCACGATCCTAACAAACCATAATTATTACCATTAGCTATTGATCCACATGGAACAATATAATAACATTAATACCACCAGGACCATTTAGCGTTGTCCCTGGTGGGCTAGATGGGCATGTGTTCTGTGTGTTAGACTCCAATACATGGAACAATCTGTCTATATCCCTGCTGTCTTCTGTGTTGTGCTGCAAGCGGCTGTCAGGTCATGCTGGGAGTTGTAGTCTCACAAGTTCTGACCACTGTCTCATAGAAGTGACGGATAAATACAATGACATCCGTCATTAACACATGGTGCAGATTAAAATTCATTACCCTCCCCCGGCCGCCATATTCAGGGATCTACATCTGATACATATGACCAAAGTCTTTAACGCCGCTTCTCATTTCCTTTATACTCCAGACACCTTCATGTTTTTCATTAGCAAATCGGCCGCCCTGAACATTACATGTATACATTTATATCCCTCCATTATTCATCTGCTCTATAGGCTATATGCGCTGCATTCTCCCTTCTCACCAGTAGGTGGCACTGTGCCTCTTCTACAAGCCCCAAGCTTCCAATCACTCCACCACACAATTCACTACACACAATTAAAAATGGTTATTGTTCTAAAACTATATGTATGAAAGCCGCTCGGACTCATTCAATTTATTTGTTGAATGTAAATTAACATGAAGGGAGATCAGGGTGTTATAAACCTTTAAATGTTACCCCATAGGGGGATGGAGAAATAATACGTTAAGATTGGCGCGGCTGCGGCGTTGCTGTGTGTAGATCTTGGTATCGCCATCTGGCACTGTATAAAATGGAGTGTGGAGCGGCCCTGACAGTCAGCGGAGAACGTGATCCGCTCATTGTGGCGATAGGATCATCATTTCTCATTTAGAGGGCGATCACGAGGTCTGGCGGTGGACGCTGCCAACCCCTCCGCATCGTTTTACGTGTCAGAGAGTCGCGGGATAATGGAACGGCCGCTTAATTATAACGGGACAGAAAGCAGATTACAGCAAACTCTATAGAGGAGGATGGAGGTAGGAGGACAATGCAGGAGGGTAGATAGGAACAGCTGATGTATATGAAGGGACCGGGAAGGAGTGAGGATCTATTATATGTATATGGCCTTCCCATCTCTATACCACAGTCATACAGCCTGCGCCCTCTCATACATTACTAATTCCCCCATTAGTAGTTAGTCCTCTTTTGGTACCCCTACACAGTAGGTACTCCCCTAATAATAGTCCCCTCAGTCTAGGGCCACTTTAACCAGTGGGTAAGGACTACTACTACTCCCAGCCCTATAGCTACTACTACTTCTCCTATCACTACGGCTATTACTACTACTCCCAGCACTACTGCGAATACTACTCCCAGCCCTACTGCTACTACTACTACTACTCCTATCACTACGGCTACTACTACTACTCCCAGCCCTTCTGCTGCTACTACTCCTATTAATACTGCTCATACTACTACTCCTAGTCCTCCTGCTACTACTACTCCAATCAATACTGCTACCACGACTCTCATCACTATTGTTACTACTACTCCCAGCCCTACAGCTACTACTACTACTCCTATCACTATGGCTACTACTACTACTCCTATCACTATGGCTACTACTACTCCTAGCCCTCCTGCTGCAACTACTCCCATTAATACTGCTAATACTACTTACTCTAAACCCTCCTGCTACTACTACTCCAATCAATACTGCTGCTACTACTACTACCATCACTACTATTACTACTACTCCCAACCCTAGTGCTACTACTCCCAGCACTACACCTGCTACTACTCCCAGCACTACAGCTACTACTACTCCCAGCCCTACAGCTACTACTACTCCCAGCACTACTGTTACTACTTCTCCCAGCTCTACTGCTACTACTACCCCCAGCCCTCCTGCTGCTACTACTACTCCCATCACTACTGTTGCTACTACTACTCCCAGTCCTACTGCTACTACTAATCCCCACACTACTGCTGCTGCTACTACTACTACTACTCCCAGTCCTACTGCTACTACTACTTCTAGCCTTATTGTTCCTAAGGTGGGTGGGTGTGGGTGTGTGGGGGGGTTCCAATCTTGAGGTCTTTTCTCCTCTGGTTCCCGTACAAAAGTAAATGGTTCCAGGTGGCAGGAGCCACAGTCCAAGCGAATGCTCTGACCACAGGAAAGGCATTGGTGTTATTGTCTCGTCCCAACGTGTTTCACAGAGCGTTTTTCTTCTCATCCTCCTTTGCGCTCAGTAGACCTTATCTTCCCCCCCGGGTACACACATCGGCATCGGCTAATCATACAGTAAACCAATTACCAGCTGCTGTGCATTATGGGACGTGGGCAGAATTGCTGACCCTGCTGTATTACGCATTTTGTTTTCTTCTATTAGATTACATGTTAGTTATTTTTTTACTGTGGTAATAAAACAATCTGCAGTGAACTGCGCATTAAGCGGTCGACCCGCTCGCTGAACCGCGCTCCGAAAGTTGTGAAGTTTTACTTACTAAAAAAGACCGAAAAAATAATAAGCTGATGTAGCATCTCATCATTATAACCGGGCAGAATAAAAGAAGAATACAATAAGACTTGGAGGGGCTTAAAGTGAATCTGTGACCCCCTGACGGGCTCCTGAGCTGGCGTCACCGCTGGATAGATACGAATAGAAGCAATCAAAACAAACCTTTGTCACCTGTGTCTGAGTTTTTATTTTCAGAAAAAAAACTTTAATTAGGTTGTGAATAGTGTCAAAGAGGCGGAGCCTATTGTACCCAGGGCCCTAGCACTGCCATGTCTTACACTGCTGTATGCCTGCCCGCCACATATTCAGTGAGGTACACTCTGCGTACAATACAGTGAGGCGTAGCAGCGCTAGGGCCAAGGGAACAATAGGCTCCGCCTCTTTGACACTATTTGCCTAAAAATAAAGATGTTTTTATGACCATAAAAAAAACAGACAAAGCCAATAAAAATATATTCTGAATGCTTTCACTGATACCTATCCAGCAGCGCCACCAGCTGGTCACAAATTCAATTTAAAGGGGTAGTTTAGCAAAATAAAGTTTCTTTTAAATCAACAGGTGCCAGAAAGTGCCAGAGATTTGTAATTTACTTATATAAAAAAATCTCCAGTCCTCCAGTACTTATCAGCTGCTGTATGTCCTGCAGAAAGTGGTGTATTCTCTCCAGTCTGGCACAGTGCTCTCTGCTGCCACCTCTGTCCATGTCAGGAACTGTCCAGAGCAGCAGCAAATCCCCATAGAAAACCTCTCCTGCTCTGGACAGTTCCTGACATGGACAGAGGTGGCAGCAGAGGGCACTGTGTCAGACTAGAGAGAATACAGGACATACAGCAGCTGATAACTACTGGAAGACTGGAGATTTTTATATAGAAGTAAATTACAAATCTGTATATAGTTCAGACAATAGTTGATTTAAAAGAAAAAAAAATCACCGGTGTGCCCCTTTAAGCATCATCTTTGTTCTAGGATAGTAGGATAGACGTGACTGTCTTCAGCCCACTATCTCCGTGGTTCCCCACCCTCCTGTAGATGCCATACCGTGACGAGATCTGTTCCATAGCAGCGTCAGCTAATGGTCTATTATTACCGCCAGCATTTAGACATTCCTGTATTTCTTGGTAATGTGAGGTTGTAGCAGAGACGAGAGCGTGTTACGTGTGTGTGTGCGGTGTGTGGGGGTGTGGGCCCACGCCATGTGTAGGTGGTAAGGTAAAAAAAAGTCTCTCCATAACTGCGTCAGGATTTTCTGTATATTATCTATATCTCATTGTTCATAATATGCCGGTTGCTGCACGGCCTGCAATATCCTATAGTGATGCTGAGGGGTGGCCTGGCCTAGGCTGGGCCTGAGATGGACCATGCAGCTTCCTTCATATTAACCCACTAGTGATCAGTGGGATCTACAGACCCTTAGGGACCTATTCCACCTGACGATTATCAATCAGATTATCGTTAAATCGTTCGAATCTAAACGATAATCGTTTGGTTAAAATGCAGTTAACGATTAACGTTGATCGCTTTATAAGACCTGGACCTATTTTTATCGTTGCTTGTTTGCAAATCGTTCGCATTGAATAAGACGTCGTTCGCAGTAGATATGAACGCAATAGCGAAGAAAAAACGATCGCAAATAAGATCATAAGTAACGATTATCATTCCATGGAAATGAGTAAACGTTTTCAGGTCTTTCGCAATAGCGGTTGTTTGAGATCGTTAATCGTTAACGATTATGCGAACGATAGTCATCCAGTGGAATAGGGCCGTTAGATAGTAGTTTGCAGCCTAGGGGGAGATTTATCAAACATGGTGTAAAGTGAACCTGGCTCTGTCGCCCCCGGCAACCAATCAGATTCCACCTTTCATTTTCCAGAGAGTCTGTGAGGAATGAAAGGTGGAATCTGATTGGTTGCTAGGGGCGACTGAGCCGGTTTCACTTTGATAAATCTCCCCGTATGTGTTTATACTATATACTCCGATTTCACAGCGTTCCTTCAGCCTCACAGCAATCCGGGGCTCATGAAGTAGAGAATATTTTATGCAGAAATGAAGATGATTTGTTCGGCATTTAATTTTATTCCTAAAAAATTGCTGAAGTGGACAGATTATTGGTCTAAACCGGAGATGTGCGGCTGATAACAATGTATTTTTATGGCCGCATGAACAATATACTAATTGTTTGCACAGCCTGGCAGTGCAATTACAGGGGAGCTCTGACAATTTTTTTTTTCTCAAATCAACTGATACCAGAAAGTAATGCTGCATTTACACGGAACGATTATCGTGCGAATTCGCACAATAACGATCGAATTCGAACGATAACCGTACGTGTAAACGCTGCGAGTGATCAAACGACGAACGAGAAATCATTCATTTTGATCTTACAACATGTTCTAAAATCGTGGTTTATCGTTCGCCAAAAATTTGCAGATCATTCAGTGTAAACAGTCGTGCGCCGATTTAACCAATGTGTGAGATAGGCTTAAACGATCGGAAAACGATCGCAAAACGAATTTCCGTACGATATATCGTACCGTCTAAACGCTGACCGTTATGAAAAAAAAAATTGTTACTCCGACATTGTTAATCGTACGATCGGGCCAATTATCGCTTCGTGTAAACGCAGCATTATACAGATAAATTACTTTCATTTTAAAATCTCCAGTCTTCATATTATGGAGTCTTCATCTCCATATTATGAGTAACAAAAGCTTATACTGACAGCTAGAATGAGTTACTGCAGCAAGTCAATATTTGCAGTGTTTCGCCTTCTTCTTCAGGACCTCTGCAATTCTCCCCGGCTGCTCTCCATCAACTTCTGGACCAAATCCTGACTGATAGCCGTCCATTCTTGCACAATCAATGCTTGCATTTTGTCAGAATTTGTTGGTTTTTGTTTGTCCACCCGTCTCTTGATGATTGACCACAAGTTCTCAATGGGATTAAGATCTGGGGAGTTTCCAGGCCATGGACCCAAATTCTCTATGTTTTGTTCCCTGAGCCATTTAGTTATCACCTTTGCTTTATGGCAAGATGCTCCATCATGCTGGAAAAGGCATTGTTGGTGGCCAAACTGCTCTTGGACGGTTGGGAGAAGTTGCTCTTGGAGGACATTCTGGTACATTCTTTATTCATGACTGTGTTTTTAGGCAAGACTGTGAGAGAGCCGATTCCCTTGGCTGAGAAGCAACCCCACACATGAATGGTTTCAGGATGCTTTATAGTTGGCATGAGACAAGACTGGTGGTAGCGCTCACCTCGTCTTCTCCCAATAAGCTGTTTTCCAGATGTCCCAAACAATCGGAAAGGGGATTCATCAGAGACAATGACTTTCCCCCAGTCCTCAGCAGTCCACTCCCTGGACCTTTCCCCCAGTCCTCAGCAGTCCGCTCCCTGGACCTTTCCCCCAGTCCTCAGCAGTCCACTCCCTAGACCTTTCCCCCAGTCCTCAGCAGTCCGCTCCCTGGACCTTTCCCCCAGTCCTCAGCAGTCCGCTCCCTGGACCTTTCCCCCAGTCCTCAGCAGTCCGCTCCCTGGACCTTTCCCCCAGTCCTCAGCAGTCCACTCCCTGGACCTTTTGCAGAATATCAGTCTGTCCCTGATGTTTTTCTGCAGAGAAGGGGCTTCTTTTCTGCCCTCCTTGAGACCAGGCCTTGCTCCAAGAGTCTCCGCAGTCTCACAGTGCAGATGCACTCACACCTGCCTGCTGCCATTTCTGAGCAAGCTCTGCACTGCTGGTAGCCCCATCCCGCAGCTGACCACACTTTTAAGAGACGGTCCTGGCGCTTGCTGGTCTTTCTTGGGCGCCCTGGAGCCTTTTTGGCAACAATGGAACCTCTCTCCTTGAAGTTCTTGATGATGCGATAGATTGTTGACTGAGGTGTGTCGAGGTGCCTTCCCAAAGAAGGCCTACTGTTGTTGGCTGTCTCCTAATTAAGTTGGAGAATGGGTCCGGATCCCCTCTCCCACACCATGCACTTAGAATGAAGACACAGACAACGTATCTTGCAAACAAGTCTGGTGTAAATGGGCCCAGTTTTATTATGGTGATCACATTTTATAGACAGATAAAATATAGGGTGGTAACAAATGCTAATAAGACATAGATGAGGCGGTGCTAGTGATTTAGATATTCAGTCATGCGCAATAGCATCTATATTAGTATCCATTATTATTATTCAAAAAGGTTAGAACAATACATTCTGTGCAATAATACTTTCACATTATTCCCACTGTAACAGACAGGCAACTTTCCTCTGAGAATGTCCTTGAACACTGATAAACATGTCTCTGAGGGAAATAGTTCTTGAGACAAAACATTCTTTCTAGTGTCATATCAGAAGTTTTCCAAGGTAAGCAATGTTCCAACTATCTCTGAGAACCCACCTTTGTTTATACAGAAAAAAACCAATGGATATGAATGTAAAATGCAAAGTCATACACTATATACGTCATCAACTTCAAAAAACTAATAACTACGGATATATTTTGACAGATAAATTGTTTACATAAGGATGTTGATACATACATAAGGATGCTAAAAAACATTTGTAATCTGCTTATGAGAATTATAGAATAACATTTATTATCTGCTGGGAACAGGTTTATTATCTGCTGGGAACAGGTTCAGTCACATAGGAGAGTTCCATAATCTCGAGACCAGCTGTATATCCTTGAACAAGTTCAGTGAAAGTTCCATGAGAAAAAGTCTTATTGTTTCTTTCAAACTTTGGATGGAAAAGGATTTATTTTTCTTTCAAACTTTGGATGGATTAACTCATTCCTCTCATTCCCCCCTTTTTGGCGATGATGAAGAAATCTGGGTCCTGGACAGGATTAAATCCCAGTATGCACCCTAAACACTCTCTGACCGGCGAGGGTTGTCAGGGTGCGGATGCTTCTGGGTCCAACACCATCACCTAGAGCCACATGGGCATATCCTCCTCCAAGAAATTTCCTCATCATAACGCCAATCTAGAAGGAAAAGAAACAAACATCATTACTTATAGAGTATAAGATTTAGTCTTTGTAACTTTCTGACAACAACAGCATAATCCTTTGATTACACAATAGACCAATAAAAGAAACAA
The DNA here is from genome assembly GCF_027789765.1 of Dendropsophus ebraccatus. Taxonomy (NCBI): domain Eukaryota; kingdom Metazoa; phylum Chordata; class Amphibia; order Anura; family Hylidae; genus Dendropsophus; species Dendropsophus ebraccatus. The sequence goes on from NC_091455.1 coordinate 211,912,328, forward strand.
CATGATCTGAAAAACTGTTTGTAGTATTCCCATGAACCATCCTCCCATACCATTGAACCAATTTGCAGGATTTAAGCTAGCTAATGCCCCTGACCACCATTTATCCTGGTCTGACAGAATCATCTCATCATGTTTTTTCCTTAGTTGTGCAATTTTATCCAGTCCTGCTGTGATTTGCACTATTCCCTGATCATTTACATAATGACAACATGTAGGGCCAACTACCTGACACATCCCCCCTTGAGCAGCAGTCAGAAAATCAAGCACCACAGTGTGCTGGTTAGTAACTACCATAAGTTGCCTCTGTACTGCTACTGAGGTGTTAAGTATATCCAGTATGTCAAATATCTGATCATCTAAATAGTCTGTGGCTCCAACTAATTTGTCCCAAGTTTGCATCACCATAAGATACAGAAATAAAGTACTAAAAAATTTGTTGAAAGTTATAGATGGCGGAACAAACTTACAGCAGATGAGATAGGTAGGTCTGCAATAACCGAAAGAAAATACTAAACAATGGGTGAGTCTGTACAGTATACATAAATATACAGCTTAGTTACAACAAAACAAATAAAAGCTTATTATCAATACCCAAAATAACATATATATATGACAAATACCTCTCCGGATTTTCTCAAAATAACCAAACCTTATTGTCTTATCACTGTATATAACAGACGTGACTCTATAACAAGGACTTTAAAAAGTTTCTGAAAAAGGAAAGTTTAGATGTGAGCAAATCTTATCTCATGGCAAAATTAAAATAAAAAGTTGATTGACACATAAATTAAAAACAGCACAACAGGTAAATGCAATAAAATCTCCACAATGTGACCTACTATGTAACCACTAGATTCACTTATAATAACCAGATAGTGAATTCACAATCTTCAGTATGGGATTCTCAAAATTTCCACTTCTTTTTAGTCTTTTTACTTTATTTTGTACCTAGAAAACGTCTTTATGATTAGATCACACAGGTCTAATGACTGGTCTCGTGGTCACATCTCTTCCTGTACATAATCATATAGTATAATACATACACCAATAATATGAAGTAACTCGGCGCTTATTACCGATATAATATTTGGATCCTACTGAATTGTCTCTTGTTTCACTGAGATCATCACATATTACACATAAAATAACCACCATAGAAATAAAAGCAAAGTGTAAACGATACATCACCTAAGGTTTCAAAGCCTTTTTAGAATAATATATCATATGATCCTTTTTGTAATAGTAGCATTGGTATGGATCCTTTATCCTTAAACCTATCTTTTGACTGACAGGCCTCTTTACAGACACTTGGACTCTTGGCCTCAGTTATATCGCTTCTTTTAAGGCCACTAGTATCACCTCAGACATTGGCTTTGTTCTCTCCCATAGTTTTGGCTGACCTGTAAAGAAGACACCAATACAAACAAGGACATACCTATATAGGCCACCTGTGGCAGGTGGATGACGTCCACTTACATTCCCTGAAACAGGCAGGAAGATGACAGACTATGCAGACAGGCACTTTACCGTGTTACTTACAGTAGGTTATGGCAGGTGTAGACAATACAGCCGTACACAACCCTCTCTGCTATATTTGTTGTCCCCTGGGCCGCCCAATGTGAGGATACTACACCACATTACACATGGCTTCTTTCTGCTGGTTTTGTCAGACAACTTACAGTGGGATACAAGGCAGGCGGCAAACACAGTTACTTACTTACTGTCTGACTGCCATCTTTACCCTGTACCTCCTCTCCATCCACTGGTCTCACAGCTTGTTGCTGATTGTTTCTGGAAAAGACTTAAAAACAAACAAATCCACATCTCCTCCTCCACCTGTACACTATGTACGGTTACCTCAGGAAGAGACTGGAAACATCTCCCCATTCCCTTGTACGCTTTGTACGCTGTTACCTTGGGAAGAGCACAGAAACCACAGCATCACCAGCTTCATCCATCACCCTTTTTGGCATCAGGGTTTGTCTGCGTGAACGTTGCGTCAGCCACTCTATGGCAGCTTTTTTTCAAGTGCTTTTGGTAAGCCCAGGGACCAAACAAATCTCTAATTTGCCAATTAACCCATAATGGTGGGCTTCATATAGACATCTGCACAGTTTCCTTCAACCATCCTACATGTCTTAGTGATTGTCCTCACCTCCAGCTTATGGCAGGAGCGGTTTCTGCAGTGGAACGTCACTCTGCATGGCGGTAACATATATCCTTGCGTCTTGTGTCATCCATCTTGAAAAGTCTGAGATAATCTACAATGAAAACTTTTAAACTTTCATTAATATTTGGGCTTTCAATTACATTTTCATCTTTCACAATTTAAAATATCAAAATTGGCTACTCCATCAAAATGGGCTGCTATATATATTGGGGGGCATAAGGAGTGCAGACTGGAGCCATGGATATGGGTTTGGCTTTACTAGGGATAAAACAATACATATATATTCATGAGCTAGTCTGCCATAACCCTAAAAATAAAAACATTAAAAAAATAATCAAACTCTGTACACTCGTCCCATATTAAACTTCTTTTGATAAAAAAATTAAATAAATCAGCTGAAATGAATATTCCTTCAATCCGCTGCTCTTATCAGTAAACAGAACACTCTGTAACCTCACTTCACTTCTAACCTTGAGCAGTGAAATCATAGATACAAGAGTTAAAACTTCTTGGAAGTTTTTTTTTCTAACATCCTTGAAGTTACAGAAGATATCAGCGCTGTGCTCTTATGCACCAGACTGTAACCTTGGACAGTGACACACATACTTATTACTTAGTAGGAAAAAAACCAAGTTGCGTAGAACTTATTAGGATAGATGTGTACACATATATACACATATATATATATATAAACACTTGTTCAATAAAGTTACATAGAAATATATATTACAGTAGTAAGTTACTACTCCTTAGAAATATCATACGTTGGGGACACACACTTAAAGAAAATCTGCTTACAATATACCTTTGTCTAACTTTCTTCTCCATCAGGTAATAATATTCATTAATAAATGTGCAAAACAGTTGTTAGACTCTATCGGAGAATCCTGTGCCCGCCCCCTCAGTGACACTAAGCAGTATGGGCGGAGGACAGAAATGCCAGGAGTTAAAATGGCCACCGGACTAGATAACCGGATATAGGGGTGTTGGCTTAGGGCATGGTTTTGAGACGTCACAATTATAATACAGACGTGGATGATATGTGGGAGTGGTTGGCTTTCAGTCGCCATCTTTGAGGGCTGATTACAAAAAAGTGGCGTAGCTAAATAAGCAAATGTTCCACGGTCGGGACAACAGAAAATGATCAACATTTTGTAACACGTAACATACTTCTAAAGCGGAACACCAGCTTAGTAAAACTGGCTGAAATACGACAGTATAATGTAGGAGCGTACATTACATTACACTAACAGCTCTGATTCTTTTTTTTTTCTAATGCTGCTTGCATGTGATCTGCAGCCCTCAGAGCTGGTTGATGGCCTTGTACAAAACATAACAAATAACACACATTATGTACTTTGTATGCTGCTTCACTACGCAGCATTAATTAACCTCTTCAGCTCTCTCAGTACTGTATCTAGCAATGAGCTGGACTGTTCTCCTTGTCTGAGTACGTGGCTTTGTACTCAGACACTTACATGGCAATATACACTATTTGAGGTTAGGCTGCCACCTCCACAAAAGGCATTGGTCTTACTATCAGGTAAGGGGCACTTTAAATCAAAGTAACTACTTCAACAGCCGACCAAAGGGAAGATTCCTGCAGAACAAAGGGTCTATACGCCACCATTGGAGGTAGGTTGGCTTTTCGCAGGATCTGGGGTTTGTATACAGATATAAACTGGGTACAATGGTGTAACATAATGATGTGGCTTGGGTCTGCCACACACACTACAATATTCTGTCTTATCTAGATATTGCTGGTCACCGGCACATGACATGTCCACCCATTATCAATTATTAATCCTCCCCTTGTTTCTTGGACTTTAGTCCAAGTATTGGGGTTAAAAACAGCATCGTGTTGGATGTTAAAATATTTCAACATTGCTTTTGCCCTTTTTGCTTGTTCTTTGCCATATCGGCAGGTCACTATGTGGGTTGCAGAAACCCCTTTTAATTCTGTGTGTCCCATTTTATATTACTTCGTGATCGTATAACAGGAGGCACCCAGAATGATCAACTGATGATTTTCTTTCTTGTGTCCTGTACACTTATGACCACGGATCACTACCAAAAGCTGGGACTTAGAATATTCCACGGTTCAGGGCTTCCTTCTCTTATGTTGAAATACACTCTTGCTGCTATGTAGATTGCAAAACAAGTTACCCCAAGTATACAGAGGACAGTAATAGGCATATCACAGATCTTTCCCTTGGAAACAACCAGACCACTGTCCAGCGTCCTTGTATAGTTAGGCTACTAGGCTCATTCCAAAGTGGTTTTAGCACTGGCACTGTTCCCACTGCACAACGCTCCGTGTTTATGAGGACCTGTGACAACCACGGCCGGGCCCTGAGTAACAGTTTTAGCCTGAATGAGCAATTCTTTGCCTACTATATACTATCCCTCACAGGTTAGGACAAACAGACATAAAACAGCCAACAAGAGGAGAACAAAGTTCAAATTAACACGCCTATCGTGAGTTCACTTTGATAACTTACTCTGCAGAGGTAGGTAAGAAAGATGTGAAGGAGGAGAGCACAGAAAAGAGCAAACAAATTTTTACTCTTACCTGGCCAGGTTTTGTGGTCTCCTTGTTCACCTCTCTCTCCCCTGGTACAGCAGTGCAGGTCATCCGATCTCCCGATGTAATGGGCGTGTCCCTGTTCAAAGGGCGCCAATAATGTCGAGGTGCCTTCCCAAAGAAGGCCTACTGTTGTTGGCTGTCTCCTAATTAAGTTGGAGAATGGGTCCGGATCCCCTCTCCCACACCATGCACTTAGAATGAAGACACAGACAACGTATCTTGCAAACAAGTCTGGTGTAAATGGGCCCAGTTTTATTATGGTGATCACATTTTATAGACAGATAAAATATAGGGTGGTAACAAATGCTAATAAGACATAGATGAGGCGGTGCTAGTGATTTAGATATTCAGTCATGCGCAATAGCATCTATATTAGTATCCATTATTATTATTCAAAAAGGTTAGAACAACACATTCTGTGCAATGATACTTTCACATTATTCCCACTGTAACAGACAGGCAACTTTCCTCTGAGAATGTCCTTGAACACTGATAAACATGTCTCTGAGGGAAATAGTTCTTGAGACAAAACATTCTTTCTAGTGTCATATCAGAAGTTTTCCAAGGTAAGCAATGTTCCAACTATCTCTGAGAACCCACCTTTGTTTATACAGAAAAAACCAATGGATATGAATGTAAAATGCAAAGTCATACACTATATACGTCATCAACTTCAAAAAACTAATAACTACGGATATATTTTGACAGATAAATTGTTTACATAAGGATGTTGATACATACATAAGGATGCTAAAAAACATTTGTAATCTGCTTATGAGAATTATAGAATAACATTTATTATCTGCTGGGAACAGGTTTATTATCTGCTGGGAACAGGTTCAGTCACATAGGAGAGTTCCATAATCTCGAGACCAGCTGTATATCCTTGAACAAGTTCAGTGAAAGTTCCATGAGAAAAAGTCTTATTGTTTCTTTCAAACTTTGGATGGAAAAGGATTTATTTTTCTTTCAAACTTTGGATGGATTAACTCATTCCTCTCAGGTGCAATCTTTCTAGCTGCGATACTCCGCCCTGTAAGGCCATGTTTGTGCAGTGCAATGATGACTGCAGGTGTTTCTTTAGAGATAACCAAGGTTAACAGAAGAGAAACAATGATTCCAAGCACCAGCCTCCTTTTAAAGTGTCCAGTGGTGTCATTCTTACTTAATCATGACAGATTGATCCCCAGCCCTGTCCTCATCAACACCCACACCTGTGTTAATGGAGCAATCACTGAAACGATGTTAGCTGGTCATTTTAAGGCACGGCTGCAATGATGTTGAAATGTGTTTTGGGGGATAAAGTTCATTTTCTAGGCAAATATTGACTTTGCAAGTAATTGCTGTTAAGCTGATCACTCTGTATAACATTCTGGAGTATATGCAAATTGCCATTTTAAAAACTGAAGCAGTAGACTTTGTAAAAATTAATATTTGTATCATTCTCAAAACTTTTGGCCATGACTGTACACAGATAAGGGTTTCCATGCAGCTGTAACTGTTGGGTCTCTGGGGAGAGGAACTACTACGCTTCTAGAACAATCATAATAGACTAACTCTTGTTCCCCGCATCTGATTTTAAGCTTTGCTGTATAGATTGTGACAAATTGAGCAGAGTCATCTCATTATCAATAAAGGATGGGTGGGTAAATGACTAGCCAAAAAAATGTTGACATATGCCAGTTTTAAGCTGTCATTGAGAACTATGACAAAAGGCTAACTTATCTTGTTTTCAGCACTGATTGTGACAGAATGAGCAGAGTCATCTCATATGATCATTATTAGAAAACATGTTAATGGCTATCCATGTATAAAAAATGTTCAAATATTCCAGTTTTATATTCTTCTTTACATTACAAAAGGCTAATTATTCTTGTTCTCCACATCTTTTTTTTTTTAGCGTTGCTGTACAGATTGGGACAGAATGAGCAGAGTCATCTGTTGTCATGATTATTAGAAGACCTGGCGAAGATCTGTCCTAAAACAATGACAAAAGACTAACTCTTTATGTTCTCCACATCTTAAAGGGGTTATCCAGCGCTACAAAAACATGGCCACTTTCCCCCTACTGTTGTCTCCGGTTTGGCCGGGGTTTTGAAACTCAGTTCCATTGAAGTAAATGGAGTTTAATTGCAAACTGCACCTGAACTGGAGACAACAGTAGGGGGAAAAGTGACCATGTTTTTGCAGCGCTGGATAACCCCTTTAATTTTTAGCTTTGCTGTATAGATTAGGACAGTATGAACAGAGTCATCTCATTATTAGGATAAGCAAGTTAATGGCAGCTCTATTGTACTACTGGAGTCCTAGATAAGGCATAATAGTAACAATAAATCTTATATTCACAGGCTGTGTGTGCAGTTGACCCATCACCCTCTAGGGAAGGGGTTTTATTTCCTGGAGATTATAAAAATCTATTATACTATACATTGCAGCCAGAATTCCTACTGATTCCCACAATTTGGCTACATATCTAATGTGAACGAACTCTGAGATTTACTCGTAATCCAGGCACAAGGATTGACTTTTTTGAGGGGTTGAATACTTCTGCAAAGCATTGTATGTGGGCAAATTTGTTCAAGCTTTAGCAGTTCAGACTGGTCAGCGCTCCGCAAGCAAAGCTAACAAGCTAAACAAATATTCAGAGAGTTTCATTAGCACATATTACCCTTTTGGGCATCAGTGTACGTGGCTAATAAGAAGCGGACCCATGCAATGTGATTACTCCTCAGCCTGCAGTCCCACACCGGCTCGGGCAGACTAAGGAGGCATCCATTATTAATAGAGGAGTAAATGAACAAACAAAGTTGATGTAAATTTCCTGCATGACTCACACCATCACTGTGTATATGTACTCTCATCCACCGAGAACATTTAATTTGCTTTGAGCCTGACATTTTAACTATGTTCAAAGTCAGTGAAACACGACGCCGATTTCTCATATAATATTTCCATAGTAAACAAACTAAATCCCGTTGTTGTCAGTATCGCTTTCATTTCTGACCAAGTGTAATCACTGGATACGGAGGGAGGAGGGGAATTAAAGGGAACTGGTCACCAAGATATGGGCCCCTTAGGAGTAGGAAGCCCTATATTAAAGGGGTACGCCGCTGAAAATTTCTTTCTTTCAAATCAACTGGTGTCAGAAAGTTATATAGATTTGTCATTTAATTCTATTTTAAAATTTTAAGTCTTCCGGTGCTTATCAGTTGCTGTTTGTCCTGCAGGAAGTGGTGAATTCTCTCCAGTCTGACACAGTGCTCTCTGCTGCCACCTCTGTCCATGTCAGGAACTGTCCAAAGCAGCAGCAAATCCTCATAGAAAACCTCTCCTGCTCTGGACAGTTTCTGACTTGGACAGAGGTGGCAGCAGAGAGCACTGTGTCAGACTGGAAAGAATACACCAACTACACCAACAGGCAGAGGCGCGCGTGGCCATGAGCGGGTTCGAGCGACGGAATCCACCAGAACTTATCCTTGCGGATTCAGTAGTGTAAACCCACCGTTAGACTGCAAGGAGACTAAACAAGAGTTAATGTTAAGTATTGTACTGATTCACAGCTTAGACTGCTCTCTGCTGCTCTGTAATGTCCTAGACAGCAGGATCCCCTCCACTGTGTGTGCAGTACATTGGGGACATCATAGAGGTTAGGCCCCACATACTAGGCTCAGGAATAACTGAAAATTAGAGATGTATTCTGCAGAGGGGAAAACTGATGACAAATACCATATGTAATGGCTATAGTGCTACTCCTCATGTATGAGCAAGAGCTTATCCTGAAAAGTTACTGGAAATGACAGGTAAGCTTTAACAATCATAAAGGGATTTGGTGTTAGAAAACTATGGGGGAGATTTATCAAACATGGTGTAAAGTGAGACTGGCTCAGTTGCCCTTAGCAACCAATCAGATTCCACCTTTCATTTTCCAAAGAGTCTGTGAGGAATGAAAGGTGAATTCTGATTGGTTGTTAGGGGCAACTGAGCCAGTTTCACTTTACACCATGTTTGATAAATCTCCCCCTTTGTGCCCAATAGTTTGTGCTATATTTCTTACCACCATCTTCTCCCAAGCAGTCCTGCTTCAGTGATTAGTTGAGCGAGCTGTCACAACTGAGAGGAGTCCATCTTGGAGGTATCGGTGGGAATAAGATGTTTCTTTATAAGAGCAGCGTTATGTATATAGACGGAATACCCCTTTAAGATGGTCTATACACTTGCAATATAATCCATTGAAGGTTTTTCTCTTAAATGCAATGCTCAGCCTTGCTCTGTAGAGTGCCACATCCCCTTAAAGAGGTATTCTCATCACAACAACTTTATCGAAAACAGTAGGTCATTAACGCTGTGTCAGGTTTTATTTAGTTGTTTCTCCCCTGCTAAGAGGGGTTTCTGACCACCTCTCTCTGTCATCAGGAGTGGGCAGGCTCATGATGGCTCCCCTGCTCCACCTTCTTATCTGCAGTAATCGACTTCACACTGACAGTTCATAGTCTTGTGGAGATGTCAGGACAGGACTTGGCATAGCAGAGCTGAACAGAACAGCAAAGTGTAGAGCAGAGGAGCAGAGTGCTGCTCCACCTACAACAGGAAGTGAAGGTAGGCCAGAAGCACAACAAAGGGTAATTTTAGCAGCTGAGAATACCCCTTAGCTATTGTCAGGCTACCCCTGCTGTGGACAGCTTCCAATAACTCAATGCAGCCAAAGCCTTTTTACTTTACAGTAATACGCACCCAATACTTTACTTTATATAAAGTATTTTCCCTTTGCTCATAATATTATTACATATTACATAAATTATTATTTCATATGTTATATTTCTTATAATTGCTGAATTATGAATAACTTTGCTGTATATAACTTTTACTATAGCAAGTAACTAATAAAAAGTCGTCTTCTTATAGTATAACTTTTTTTTTCTGGTCCTTTAAGGTCAAGATGACTATATAGAGATGGAAGAGCGGAGAGGTGTAAGTGTATAAATATAAGGCAGATAAGGACAATTGTTTGGCGCTATGGAATAATAGGAGCAGCGTTTCCGAATACTAAAGCTCGCCCTTCACAAAACACGGAAAATGAAAAGCCGAGAGGTATTATAACATCTGCAGCCGAGATGAATGTTATCAGCAAAGTGATATTATAATTCACCGCCGTACGCCAGCCGCTCGCCCCGCCACCAGATACACATCTACAGCTCGCTTCTCTTCTGCTTCTTTGTACACCACTAAACCTGTAGATGAAAAGTAATAAAGAAAAGCCATAGAACGTAGAGCACAAGTAGGGTTTGGTTACATAAAAAAAAGCAAAAAATCCCATCAGACAATTTTAGCGGAGTCAATCGGACTCTATCGGACTCCCAAAAATTCCACTCATGTTAGTGGTCGGGTGAAGCCTTTATTGTCAAACTACTGTATTTTCTTTTTTTATATCATAATGACAACCAAATAAATAGTTTAAATAAAAAGTTTACATCCCCCAGTTCTTAATACCGGGTATTGCCCCCTCTAACATCAAGTCTTTTGTGGTAGTTGTGGATGAGGCGCTTTATTTTCTCTTGGCAAAAAGTCTCAAGTTCCTGTAAATCCCTGGACTGTCTTACATGAACAGTGTGCTTGAGATCTCCCCAGAGTGGTTCAATGATATTGAGGTCAGGTGACTGAGATGTCCACTCCAGAACCTTCACTTTGTTATGATATCCAAGGAATTAATTGATAATTGTTTAAACTGTGATTAACAAATGGAAAATCAGGGGCTCTGTAAAAACTAAACCACGGTCAGGTAGACCAACAAAAAGTTCAGCCACAACTGCCAGGAGAATTGTTTGTGCAATGAAAAACCCAAAAATAACATCAGCTGGAAGATAGAACTCTCTGAAAATTAGCGGTGTGGCTGCTTCACAATAAAGAAAGATGAATGCAGCCGGTTATCAGCAAACACTGGAGACAACTTTGAACTCATCAGCCCGGAAGCTGCACATGGGACGTACTTGGACGTTCCAAAATGACAACGATCCAAAACACAAGGCCAAGTCGACCTGTCATTGGCTGTAGCAGAACAAAGTGAAGGTTCTTGAGTAACCATCTTAGTCTCCTGACCTCAATATCATTGAGCCACTCTGAAGAAATCTCTAGCGTACAGTTCATGCAGGACAGACCAGGAATTTACAGGAACTGGAGACTTTCTGCCGAGAAGAATGGGCAGCTTTACCATCTGAGAACATAAGAGCCTCATCCACAACTACCACAAAAGACTTCAACCTGTCATTGATTCACCCAACCACTAACTATGAGTCGAATTTTTTTTTGGGTTATCATTCATATTCTCTGAAAAAAGATCAAGAAAGCAAAAGTTCTGCTGGGGTATGTAAACTTTTGAGCACAACTGTAGATACAGCCCTTCCTCCTGGAAATCCACTCTAAGGGTACCTTCACACCTACCGGATCCGCAGCGAATTTCACACTGCGGATTCGCAGCAGGTCCGCTGCGGATCCAGTGCGGATTCATTTCTATAGAGCACATACTCGCAGCGAGATTGACATCCCGCTTTGAATATGTGCTTTAACCCCCTGTTGCCCACAGCCCTGCCGTCCGCAGCCCCGCCGCCTATAGCCCCGCAGCCCCACCGCATACATTACCTGCCCTGGCGACACGGCTGCATGTCAGCACCACTGATTGGCTGAGCAGGACCGGAGCCGGGAGCCTGACATGCAGCCGCGGCGCCAGAGAAGGTAATGTATGATCTCGGCTTCGGGGCTACAGGCAGCGGGGCTGCGGGCAACAGGGGGTTAAAGCACATACTCAAAGAGGGATGTCAATCCCGCTGCAAGTATGTGCTCTATAGAAATGAATGGGACTGGATCCGCAGGGGATCTCACTGCTAATCCGCAGCATGAGATCTGCTGCGGATCCGGTAGATGTGAAGGCACCCTTACACCAGAAAACCCCCTTTGGGGTGCCTTCACACCTACCAGATCCACAGCGGATCTCACTTCTGCAAATTCGAAGCGAGAACCGCTGCGGATCCGGTATCAATTCACCCCTATGATAGCACATATTCGCAGCGGGATTGACATCCCACTATGAATATGTGCTTTAACTCCCTGGTGCCCGCAGCCCCGCTGTCGCATCCCCCATCCCCGGCGGCGCCACATCCCCCCATCAGACCATCTCCGGCCCGCCGCTGAGAGCATACCTTACCTGCTCGGCGGCGCGGCTGCAGTGAGGCTCCGGGCTCTGGTCCCGCTCAGATCAGCTGAGCGGGACCGGAGCTGGGAGCCTCACTGCAGCCGCGCCGCGGAGCAGGTAATGTATGCTCGCAGCGGCGGGCCGGAGATGGTCTGATAGGGGGATGTGGCCGGGATGGGGGGGATGTGCCGCCGCCAGGGATGGGGGATGCGACGGCGGGGCTGCGGGCACCAGGGAGTTAAAGCACATATTCACAGCGGATGTTAATCCCGCTGCGAATATGTGCTATCATAGGGGTGAATTGATACCGGATCCGCAGTGGTTCTCGCTTCGAATCCGCAGAAGTGAGATCCGCTGTGGATCCGGTAGGTGTGAAGGCACCCTTGAAGTTTATTTTGTCCCTTTCCACCATAACCTGGTCTGTAGCGACACAATGACTCCCTGATCTATTCTCAATGAGACGTTAATTCCTTTAATTTATCCTCGGGTAGAAATGACCTCTGAGACGTATTTGCCAAAATATCTGAAAAGGTCAAACTCATCTTCATTCTAGGAACGGCAACAATTCCGGAAAAGAGCTCGGATTAGATGGAACGCTGAACGCTGGTAATGAGTTCAGTCCAATCAGACGCCCGACTTCTTTCTATTTGGAGTGTACCAAGCCACCCTACTATGAAATCTACAAAGCAGGGAGAAAAAAAACTACATTGTGCGATCTATAATGCAAATGCTGAAAAAGTCTCGGCTACACGGACTGGGACATACACAGGCGGCTTCTGGTGCGCACAGGGAATTTTTTCTGATATGTCTAATGCACATTGGGCAAAATTGTCACAGATATTTAGTGCAAGGCAGAGGGGAAAAATGTTGCAAAAAATTCGTAGCAAATTTTTTAATACAAATTTTGATGTAGAATTTGAGTAAAATTTGTGGTGGAAAAACTCTACTGTATCTGACGTCGCCGACTGGCTTTTCTCTAGAGATGAGCGAACCTTGAGCACCATTGGGTCTGTCCAAACCCGAAAGCTCTACAGTTGATTACCGGTGGCTGAAGAAGTTGGATGCAGCACTAGCGAGTCCGGGAAAACATGGATACAGCCTATGCCCTGTGACTGTATCCATGTCCATGTTTTCCAGGTAGCCTTAGGGCTGCATCCAACTTCTTCAGCCCCCGGTAATCAACTGTAGAGCTTTCGGGTTTGGACGGACCCAATTGTGCTCAAGGTTCGGACCCAAGTGTGCTATCTCTCTCTTTCTCTCTCTCTCTTTCTCTCTCTCTCTAGAGAGAGAGAGAATAATGAGCCCTCTACATCTAGAGGATTGAAGGTTTCTATGTAATATAGGTGCAATGTGTACTACTCCACTATTTTTGAATATTTTTTAAACAGTAAATTTAAGCTTATCCTCAGCCATAGGTAACCTGAGTCATAGATGGCGGCATGTTCTGATTGCATTGTGATTCTAATTACTTATAGCAGCAGATAAGCGGAGAGCCTCCCCTGAGAATACTCATCTCCTACGTACACGGACGCTCTTCTGCTCCCAGGTGCCGGTGATATTCCTATAGCATTTTCATGAAGTGCCCTGTTCACTCATCAGTCCCCGAGCATCAAAGCAATTTGCATTCGTCAAATACTTAGTTTTTTTCCCCCGATGAAACAATACATGCCGCCACCCTCTCGGCAATTAACTTTACGACTTCTCTTTAACACTTCCCAAATAGTTACATGTGTAATTAGCGCTCGGAGGACCTGTCTATCCAGCCGCTAATTGTTCATGAGGCTGAATACAATGACTGCATTAGGAGCTGTCAGGGAATGTCGCCATCTTTTGAACTTTTGTGATTGTTTATTACTTTGGAGAAGTTTATGTAACGTACTGAACGAAGACACGGTGCCTCTCCCATCGTGTCGCTATCACCTCTTCGGTTATTTTCATTTCCTCTGACCCAGTCCATTGAAAGTCTTCCAAAAGTACAAGCTGACCTGGACTCGCAAAAGTTTTGGGCACTCACTTTATAAAGAGAATGCGTGGAGCAGATCTACTAGTAATGTCTGGCGCTTAGAAGGTGCAAATGTAGACTAGACAGGCCCGGAAATCAGCCAGGTTTATGGCAGTGGTTTGATAAGTTTAGTCTTGTAAGTAGCTCCTCATGGGGAGTGTTGAGCGGAGATGCCGAACTGTTTGGGTTCGGCACTGTTCAACAAACCTGTACGCTCGGCATTTGACTCCCGGCAGCTGGAGAAGTTGGAAGCTGCCCTAGGGAGTCCTGGAAAACAAGGATACAGCCATGGGCCGGCAGGAATCAAATGGCGAGTATTTGGATTTGAAGAACAGTGCTGAACAGTTTGGCATCTCCGCTCAACACTGCTCATGAGTTGTCTTACTTTTCATCTAAATTTTGCACCAAATGGAATGACACTCAAGCCACGCCCCATTCATTGCCACACCCCTTTCTTCTTAAAGCGTGTATCCAGAGTTAGTCTTCCACCTGTTTTGCACAGACTGGTGCAGGGAGACATAGCTCACATTGTCTGATACAGTTGCAGAAGCAATGACGTTCCATGACGCATGAGGAAGAGGCCAGTTCGGCCTTAAAACGCGTTGTGTTTTTAGACAATTTATATACATTTTGTACTGTTATACTCTATAATCCCCCTATTCCTTTTGATTGGACCTGCTAGAATGAGCCAGCCAGTTTAATAATCCCGGGTTAGCCATTTGATAGCACAAAGATCTTTCTAGAGCTCCTCATCCTAGGTCTCTAACCATGACAAGGGGGCATCCTCTACATCTAGAGGAAAGGTTTCACCATCAGCACAGACGCAGATTCTTTACTCTAAGAGCAGTGAGACTATGGAACTCTCTATATTTTTTACTGTAAAAGAAGTGAGACTGTGGAACTATCTATATACTTTACTATAAGAGCAGTGAGACTGTGGGACTCTGTATATTCTTTACTGTAAGAGCAGTGAGACTATGGAACTCTCTATATTCTTTACTGTACTGTATATTCTTTATTCTCTACTGTAAGAGAAGTGAGACTGTGGAACTCTATATTCTTTACTGTAAGAGCAGTGAGACTATGGAACTCTCTATATTCTTTACTGTACGAGCAGTGAGACTGTGGAACTCTCTATATTCTTTACTGTACGATTGATGAGACTATGGAACTCCCTATATTTTTTACTGTAAGAGCAGTGAGACTGTGGAGCTCCCTATATTCTTTACTGTACGAGCTGTGAGACTGTGGAACTCTGTATATTCTTTACTGTAAGAGCAGTAAGACTATGGAACTCTTTATATTCTTTACTGTAAGAGCAGTGAGACTGTAGAACTCTCTATGTTGTTTACTGTAAAAGCAGTGAGACTATGGAACGCCCTATATTCTTTACTGTACGAGTAGTAAGATTGTGGAAATCTCTATATTCTTTACTATAAGAGCGGTGAGACTATGGAACTCCCTATATTCTTTACTGTAAGAGCAGTGAGACTGTGGAGCTCCCTATATTCTTTACTGTACGAGCTGTGAGACTGTGGGACTCTGTATATTCTTTACTGTAAGAGCGGTGAGACTATGGAACTCCCTATATTCTTTACTGTACTAGCGGTGAGACTGTGGAACTCTCTGCCACATGATGTTGTCACAGCTGATTCATTATATAAGTTCAGGGGAGGCCTGGATGCTTTTCTGGATAAATATAATATTACAAGTTATGGAGGTTAGATGACATGTGATAGGACGCTGATCCAGGGATTATTCTGATCGCCAGTTTTCTCTCTGTGATGCAGCAATTGTCATCTGTCTCATAGAGGTTTTTGCCTTCCTCTGGATCAACACAGTAGGGTTATAGCTTGAACCTGATGGACTTTGGAACTATGTAACTGAGTTGAACATATTTTGGTTCCATCGGGACGTTCACACAATATCAGATGTAAATATCTGGGTACATTTTTGGCGTCATTGAGCTCCTTAGGCAAAAAACAAAGCACTATGGGAAGTTAGATAGGAGGGATGACAGTCATATATCTTCAGCCGAGATGAAAAGATGAGACGACCTTATCTCTCTGCGTCTCACTTACCAATTAGATGGCGGGGAAGAAGCGGGAGATAGAGAGATGTTTATACTATGAAGGGACGTGTAGAATTGATATGATGTGAGTATAATATAACAAGACGTGTACTGGGTTATGAATGCTATAAAAAGTCTTTCTTGTACTGTATTTAAAGGGAATCTGTTACTGGGTTTATTCCACCTTAAATGAGGGCAGCATAAACTAGTGGCAGAATTGCTGAACAGATAGAGGTATTACTTCCATCATTCTGTTCAGCCATTCTCCTAATATGCAGGAGAATAGGATTCTTGCCCCACCCCTGCCCCTGCCCTCCAGCTGCTGATTGGCGGATGACTGCCTATACACAGCATGGATAGATAACTGCCAATCAGCAGCTGGTGGGCGGATTCTCATGAATATCTAGGACTACTGGGCTCACCCACATTATTATCCATGTTATTCAGGAGGAGATCTGTGGATCAGCTGCACAGAACAATGTAAGTGATACATCATTCTGCTCAGCTTCTCTGTCACTAGTATATACTACCCTGAGATAGGACACCAGAAACCTGCTGACAGAGTAGGTTTATGCTAATCTTTCTCCCATGCAGGTGCCGCCCCTTTTAAAGCAATTTCTAACTTTATTATATAAATTTGTAATGTGTGTTAATGGCCACACTACCCCTTTAGGCCCCTACTCTCTTTTTTGCCACCAATGGAGGAGGTGGAGTCCTGTCCAGTTTCTCACCATCTAACACCAAAGGGATTAGGATCAATCCCGTCCCTGTACCTGCCTCCATGGGCCGCATGTCCTTCATCCAGGGGAATAGATCTCAGCAAGGGCTCATCATCCTCGGCCTGTCGTATCACGGTGACAGGGAGCGTGATGGATATATATTGCATCCTATTCGCTTTACATACACGGACGGCGGCATTTGTCACTTATGACAGGCATATTACAGCTCCGCACGTGGGCTCAGGGTCTCCGGCAGATAAACCGTTTTGCTCTATGAGTCGATCTCCCCCGAGTCTGTGAATCTGCTTTGTAGTTTATCTTGGAGGAGGAATTGCAGGAATACTTGATATAAAATGGAAATTCCCTCCTAAAATCCTTGTCACCTATCAGCTGGAAAGGCGATGAGTGTTAGATGGGTGGGGGTCGGAGTGCTGGGACCCCCGCTGCGTACCAATCCCCTAGGCTCTGCCCTATCTGCCGGGGGGCGGCTGAGTCACGGAATAGGCCGGAATACAATCTTCTGCTGGATGGAAATAAAGGTTATTCACCGAACACTGAGAAGTTCTGGAACCTTTTCATATGTTTTGGGGCAGATGTACAAATCCTGACTAACACTTTTTAATTTTTTTTTGGTTTTCAGTTTTCCGTGGTGTACACCAGGGGTGCATGATGATCTATGTCCCCCATAGTGTATATATATATATATATATATATATATATATATATACTGTTAATATATATAAATATTTATACTGTAGCTATATCTATACCTACCACACCTGTTGTCTCTCTTTCGCCCCCTGCTGCATGGGGTTGGTAATGCAGTGAGTAATATCCAGGGGGAAGCACTAGGGGAGCCATGGGGTAAACTTCAGACACAGGCATCTGCTATGGCCTCCATAAGTGCGGGTCAGTAGTCACTGTAGTTCTAGAATTCTATTTATGAACCAGGAAGACCTGGATGAGCAGAGTGTTAGGTGCAGTCTGGAGAGAGACAAGGGGGAGGATGAGAAATAAAGTGATAGAGGAAGAAGAGACAGAGGGAATGAGTAAGAGAAAGGAAGAGAAGACAGAGAGAATGAAGAAGAGAAAGGAAGAAGAGACAGAGGGAATGAAAGAGAGGAAGGAAGAAGGGACAGAAGGAATGAAGGAGAGAAAGGAGGAGAAGACAAAGGGAATGAAGAAGAGAAAGGAAGAAGAGACAGAGGGAATGAAAGAGAGGAAGGAAGAAGGGACAGAAGGAATGAAGGAGAGAAAGGAGGAGAAGACAGAAGGAATGAAGGAGAGAAAGGAAGAGAAGACAGAGGGAATGAAGGAGAGGAAGGAAGAGGAGACAGAGGTAATGAAGGAGAGAAATGAAGAGGAGACAGAGGGAATGAAGGAGAGAAAGGAAGAGAAGACAGAGGGAATGGGTAAGAGAGAAAGGAAAAAGGGACAGAGGGAATGAAAGAGAGAAAGGAAGTGGAGACAGAGGGAATGAAGGAGAGAAAGGAAGAGGAGACAGAGGTAATGAAGGAGAGAAAGGAAGAGGAGACAGAGGGAATGAAGGAGAGAAAGGAAGAGGAGACAGAGGTAATGAAGGAGAGGAAGGAAGAAGGGACAGAGGGAATGGAGGAAAGAAAGGAAGAGGAGACAGAGGGAATGAAGGAGAGAAAGGAAGAGGAGACAGAGGGAAGGAAGAGGACACAGGCGGAATGATGGAGAGAAAGGAAGAGGAGACAGGGGGAATGATGGAGAGAAAGGAAGAGGAGACAGGGGGAATGAAGGAGATAAAAGAAGAAGAGACAGGGGATAAGGGAGTGAAAGCAAGAGGACAGAAAGGAAATAAAGGAGAGAAAGGAAGAGGAGAGAAAGGGAATGAAGGGGAGAAAGGAAGATAATACATGGGGAATAAAGAAGATAAAGGAAGATGAGACAGAAGGAATTATGAAAAGAAAGGAAAAAGAGACAGAAGGAATGAAGGAGAGAAAGGAAGAGGAAACAGAGGGAATGAGGGAGAGAAAGGAAGAGAAGACAGAAGGAAAGATGGAGTGAAAGGAAGAGACAGAGGGAATAAAGGAGAGAAAGGAAGGGGAAACCAATGTTATTTCGAAAAAGTGAGGACTACTACCCCCATCACCCCACCGGCTTCTCCATTATTCCATCTATGTTCCCTCTTGGCGTTTGCAGGGAGAAAAGGGCATGAGAGGAATAATGAATGAGGAAGGAAGAGAGACAGAGATGGGAGACAGAGGAAAGAGAAGGAGATGGGAGATGGAGGGGAGAGACAGAGATAGGAGACAGAGGAAAGAGAAGGAGATGGGAGATGGAGGGGAGAGACAGAGATGGGAGATGGAGGGGAGAGACAGAGATAGGAGACAGAGGAAAGAGAAGGAGATGGGAGATGGAGGGGAGAGACAGAGATGGGAGACAGAGGAGAGAGAAGGAGATGGGAGATGGAGGGGAGAGACAGAGATAGGAGACAGAGGAAAGAGAAGGAGATGGGAGATGGAGGGGAGAGACAGAGATGGGAGATGGAGGGGAGAGACAGAGATAGGAGACAGAGGAAAGAGAAGGAGATGGGAGATGGAGGGGAGAGACAGAGATGGGAGACAGAGGAGAGAGAAGGAGATGGGAGATGGAGGGGAGAGACAGAGATGGGAGACAGAGGAGAGAGAAGGAGATGGGAGATGGAGGGGAGAGACAGCCCAACACTAGACATGAGAGATAGAATTGTCTGTTATTGGTTTAGTTACATTGTGTTCATTTATAATTGTGAACAATCTAGAAGAAGAAATCCAGATAATTCCAGTGGTTTCCCTTCTCTTGCGGCTGTATTATGGGTTTTCTGGTTAGTAGTCCTGTATACAGTGGCGGTCTTTGGCACCAAGCACCCCAAGCGATCGCTTGGGGCCCCCAACATCCAGGGGGGCCCCCATGCCCCGCTCTTGTGCTCAAAGACCGCTGGACAGGGCTGCTGCCCCGCTCGCTGCTGCCATCTGAACTGTAACTATGAGCACTCGTAATGAGTGCTCATAGTTACATGTAGCAGCACTGACAGGGCGGGAGACATTGGCTCCCTTCCTGTCAGTCACTCTTGTGGCAGCAGGAAGGGTTTTCCCTGCGGTCACAAGTGGCAGCTTTGTCCTTGTGGTGCCGGCGCTCCAGTGACATCACTGGAGCATCTGCGCCAGGACAAGGGGAGTGCGGCCTCTTGTGATCGCAGGGAAAACCCTTCCTGCGGCCACAAGAGTGAAGAGGAGACGCCCGGACCCAGGTGAGTATAAGTGTTTGTTTTATTGTGTTATATACTATATGGGAGGGGGAGCACACAGGGGTCTGTTTAACTGGGGAGCGCACATCGGGGGTCTATATAAATGGGGGGAGCACACAGGGGGGCTATATGACAGGGGGAGCACACAGGGGGGCTATAGACTACTGGGGCTTCACTGAGGGGGTCTATATACTACTGGGGCCAGCACACAGGGGGTCTATATACTACTTGGGGCAGCAGAATGGGGTCTATATACAACTTGGAGAGCACACAGGAGGTCTATATCCAAGTGGGGGAGCACACAGGGGGGCTATATACTACTGGGGGAGCACACAGGGGTCTATATACTACTGGTGGGGCACACAGGGGGTCTATATACTACTGGGAGAACATACAGGGGGTCTATATACTACTTGTGAGGCACACAGGTGGTCTATATATAACTGGGGGAGCACACAGGGGTCTGTATACTACTGGGTCAGCACACAAGGGGTCTATATAATACTGGTGGGGCACACAGGGGGTCTATATACTACTGGGGGAACCACATAGGGGGTTTATATACTACTGGAGGAGCACACAGGGGTCTATATCCAAGTGGGGGAGCACACAGGAGGTCTATATCCAAGTGGGGGAGCACACAGGGGGCTAAATACCACTGAGGGAGCACACAGGGGGGCTATATACTAGTGAGGGAGCACACAAGGGGTATATACAACTGGGGGCAGCACACAGGGGTCTATATACAACTCGGGCAGCACACATGAGGTCTATATACTTCTGGGGGAGCACACGGGGGGGCTATATACTACTGGGGGAAGCAAACAAGGGGTATATACTACTGGGGGCAGGACACAAGGGGTATATACTATTGGGGGCAGCACAGAAGGAGTATATATTACTGGCGGTAGTGCACAAGGGGTATATACTACTGGGGGCAACACACAGCGGTCTATTGTTTTGGAACGCGTGTCGAGGGCAGGGCCCCAGACATAACTTCGCTTGGGGCCCCAGAAATGCCAAGACCGCCCCTGCCTGTATAGTATCTATACGTCCTGCTGCCGCTGCTGGTTATACAGGACACACATCTTACCGGATCCAGCGCCCATCCCGGTCACCGGGTGACAGCTGTGTAATGAAGATTAGAATGGGCTTTGCTTGGATGACCATTTTGCATAAGTGATTTAATGTGTTTTGACAATGGCTTCCGAATGGTGGAGACCAATTCCTGAGATCTACAGACGGAATGTAATCTGCTGGAACTTTTAACACATTTTAGAACTCTGCATCTGCCCTGTGTTACTGGGAAGGTGAATGGTGGCAATATATGTGGCAGTATATGTGGGGTAAATGGCCTGAATGTAGGGACTAGTTGACTATGTTTGGATCCTTTTGGTAAATGGCGCTGATCTTTCTCCCCTCTCCTGCACACTAGCTACACACCCTGTCTCACTTCCTGTGTTCTGTCTTTCTCTTTCTGTTTCTAGAGACAGAATTCCCCTAACAACAGGCAGTGAGCAGCAAAATACAGGGAAGTAAGACACCTAGTGGCCAAGACTTTGTTTTTCAGGTATAAGGAGCCATTTTTAACAAATGAAGCGATACTCACATATGTTACAGACCACATAGACTATTACATGGATGGGTGCTGCTAGAAAAGTCAGTGATCAATTAAGAGGTTTCTGCTCATGACATATTGTTCTGTCTGTCTAGGTTGGATGGATAAGAGCAATAAAAAAAATATTAGTTGCTAAAGTCTACATCCCCTTTAAATGGTCGATAAAGGAAACACGACGGCTTTATGTGTAACTGATACAATCAGATCTTTTGTCTTTTCTATAGGTTTTATCTGCTTTGCTGATTTATTCCGCACACATTTAGAGGGAAAATGGAAGCTCAGTAAAAGCTGATTTTGACACTTCGGTGTGACATCCGTCCCGTCATACGATCCGTGTAAGAGCAGATAATAGATGGGCGCCGTTATATTAACACCTCATGAAATATTTCTTCTCTTCCTTTAATGAAATCCGTGGGTACATGTCTCTGCCTGCATCCTCGGAAGTCATTTCATCATTCCGCACCGCGCCCGAGTGTTGCTGTTTATTGCCTGATGAAAAATAAATGACTCTTCCCAAAAGGAAAAAGTAAGTGGCATCTCATCGAGGAAAAGACCGCGAGCGATGGCCGTCACTCCTGCCGTAACGCTGATCTGTATATTACGGAGGCGGACGCTGGAAGGCAGCGAAGGAGGCCGCTCACCTATGGGGAGAGGTCACATGGCCTGGTGGTTAGTGCGGGTGGTCTGTTAGTGCCGGTGGTCTGTTAGTGCCCACGGTCTGTTAGTGCCCGTGGTCTGTTAGTGCCCGTGGTCTGTTAGTGCCCGTGGTCTGTTAGTGCCTGCGGTCTGTTAGTGCCCGTGGTCTGTTAGTGCCCGTGGTCTGTTAGTGCCTGCAGTCTGTTAGTGCCTGCAGTCTGTTAGTGCCTGCAGTCTGTTAGTGCCTGCAGTCTGTTAGTGCCTGCGGTCTGTTAGTGCCTGCGGTCTGTTAGTGCCTGCGGTCTGTTAGTGCCCGTGGTCTGTTAGTGCCCGTAGTCTGTAAGTGCCTGCAGTCTGTTAGTGCTCATGGTCTGTTAGTGCCCGTGGTCTGTTAGTGCACGTAGTCTGTAAGTGCCTGCAGTCTGTTAGTGCCCGTGGTCTGTTAGTGCCCGTGGTCTGTTAGTGCCTGCAGTCTGTTAGTGCCTGCGGTCTGTTAGCACCCGCGGTCTGTTAGCATGGTGCCACTCTTATAGTGTCTGCCGATACCTTTGGAGATACATTGTAACGGATGAGCTCATCAGGATGCAACACGGAATAGAGAACAGCAGGCGATGATGGACGGGCATCTGCTACATCTGTGCCGTAAAATGCAAATGGGGGATTGCTGGTGCCCATTACATGCACTTTATTCTACATGTATTACAGTACTAAAGTTTTATCTGAGAAATAGAAGGTAAATTGGTCCAAGCTTCAAAACGTGCAACGTGCACACTGCGGCAGACTTTTCACACGCTGATTTTAGGCCACAGCCGCCATTGTGTCCACTACAGTGCCCTAAAGGTACCAGCTGGATATCCAACAATTCTGGTATAATGACCCCATACATATCAGCCATAGTGACCCCATATATATCACCCATAGAGACCCCATACATATCAGCCATAGTAATTCCAACAATACCAGCCACAGTGATCTCACACATTGCAGCCATCGTGATTCCATCAGTACGGGGTCACGACCACTTTAAAAGAGTTATCCCAAGATATAAGGTTATTGTCTGTTGACGGGATAAGCAATGCACATCCATCACATCCCGGCCTCTTCTCCGCCATCGTCCTTATTACAACCATTTCATATCCAGCAATATCACAGCAGGGTTACGGTTTACATTTCATACATAACATTAGCATGTCAATGGCCGCCATCGCTACCTTGGTATATGGGAGGGTATAACAGCAATTGCCAAGGTGGTATACAGGCACTTCAGTGCAATCTGCAGCTATAAATGACGGGATTCAGTGCTCGGATTCTGTACAGCTAGTGAAGAGCAATGAGGCTGGAAAGTCATTTACTGCACAGGGCTCCGCATACACAGTCCCATCTACTGATGGAAAACGCATAGATTATTAAAGGATTGTAACATGGGTTAACATGGAGGTTTAAGGGGCACCTAAAGTTTATTAAAAAAAATAAAAATAAAAAAAAAGACTTCTGACATGTCAAACTGTTTTTAATTGCATTTAATCTCAATACCACCTATTTTCTTTAAAGGGGTACTCCGGTGGAAAAATATTTTTCTTTCAAATCAACCGGTATCAAAAAGTTATACAGATTTGTAATCTATTTCTATTTAAAAATCTCTAGTCTCCCAGTACTTATCAGCTGCTGTATGTCCTGCAGGAAGTGGTGTATTCTCTCCAGTCTGACACAGTGCTCTCTGCTGCCACCTCTGTCCATGTCAGGAACTGTCCAGAGCAGCAGCAAATCCCCATAGAAAACCTCTCCTGCTCTGGACAGTTCCTGACATGGACAGAGGTGGCAGCAGAGAGCACTGTGTCAGACTGGAAAGAATACACCACTTCCTGCAGGACATACAGCAGCTGATAAGTACTGGAGACTGGGAATAATTGGGAAAAAATTATAAATTTTTGCACAAAATGGAGTTTGCCCCCACATCTTGCCACTATAGTGTTATGTTATAATCCTTAACTACTCATTAAGATGGGCTAACCTTGTGATATCAGCTCTGCTACATCTCCGGCACATGCTAGTTATTAATGGCGATCGGGAAGCCTGTAGTATCCCGCACCACGTGGCACGGAGCTGCATCATCTAACAAATGACGGAGCGGAGGGACTTCTTCATCTTCTTCCCAGTGATTCTTATCCACTTTATGAATTTCATCTAATTACATTCGGGACGCCAGTCAAGCTCAAACATTTGTGCGCGGAGGAGATTCGCCCGCAGCTGGCGACTTCATTGAACAAATTTACATCCGAGCAGCGTTGTGTTCCTCCCAGTAGCTAAATGAGAACGCATGAGGGGACGGCATATGTGCGGGGGCCGCAGAGATAGACGGGGAACAATCTGGAGCCCATAGGGGGTAATGTGATAGACCCTAGGCTACAGATTAACCCTTTACTAGAGGCAGCAGCATTAAAGGGTTAATGTAATTTCTACAACCATATGTAGATGTACTGTGAGCGTCGCACCGGCCTGCAAAACTGCTGCAAGGTCCAGTCTATTGCTATGAAGCTATAGAATTAAAGGGGAATTGTTTTTTTTCCCTTTTAAATTAACTGGTGTCAGAAAGTTATATAGTTTTGTAATTAACTTCTGTTAAAAAATCTCCAGTCTTCCAGTACTTATCAGCTGCTGTATGTCCTGCAGGAAGTGGTTTATTCTCTCCAGTCTGACATGGTGCTCTCTGCTGCCCCCTCTGTCCATGTCAGGAACTGTCCAGAGCAGCAGCAAATCCCCATAGAAAACCTCTCCTGGAGACACTATATTCAAGCGGATGAGGGATTGTGAGTGTAAATAGGTTCTGCTCTAAAAGGTGCCCCTCAACTCATGAAAACAAAAACTTCCTTATAAATGCCAGGAGGTAAGACAAAAATGAGGGGGGCACTCACCAGAGCGTTCAATTCATAATTTTTCTTCTCAAATCAATGGTAAATGTCCATTACAAGTTGTATCGGAAGGCTGACCATGCAAATGTTCCACGCTGATTGTGACAGCTGTTTCGTGCAGAGCTCTTCTCCAAACACGGAATTGAATGCTCTGGTGAGTGCCCTCCTCATTTTTTCCCTTACCTACTGACAAACATCTATGAACAACATAGAGGGGGGGGGTTATACATAGAACAGAGGTTCAGAGCAACCAAACAATGCTAGATGGTCTATTAAAGAATGAATACTAACAGCCTGTGATCCTTTTCCTATCACTTGCAACTCCATCACCCTCCTCTCCCCTACACAAACTCATAACCTCCATCTCCCTCCTCTCCCCTATACAGACACAGAACCTCCATTTCTCTCCTCTCCCCTACACAAACTCATAACCTCCATCTCCCTCCTCTCCCCTATACAGACACAGAACCTCCATCTCTCTCCTCTCCCCTACACAAACTCATAACCTCCATCTCCCTCCTCTCCCCTATATAGACCCATAACCTCCATCTCCCTCCTCTCCCCTATACAGACACATAACCTCCATCTCCCTCCTCTCCCCTATACAGACACAGAACCTCCATCTCTCTCCTCTCCCCTACACAAACTCATAACCTCCATCTCCCTCCTCTCCCCTATATAGACCCATAACGTCCATCTCCCTCCTCTCCCCTATATAGACCCATAACCTCCATCTCCCTCCTCTCCCCTATACAGACCCATAACCTCCATCTCCCTCCTCTCCCTATACAGACACATAACCTCCATCTCCCTCCTCTCCCCTATACAGACCCATAACCTCCATCTCCCTCCTCTCCCCTATACAGACACAGAACCTCCATCTCCCTCCTCTCCCCTATACAGACACAGAACCTCCATCTCCCTCCTCTCCCCTACACAAACTAATAACCTCCATCTCCCTCCACTCCCCTACACAGACACAGAACCTCCATCTCCCTCCTCTCCCCTATACAGACCCATAACCTCCATCTCCCTCCTCTCCCCTACACAGACACATAACCTCCATCTCCCTTCTCTCCCCTACACAATTACATAACCTCCATCTCCCTCCTCTCCCCTACACAGACACAGAGCCTCCATCTCCCTCCTCTCCCCTACACAATTACATAACCTCCATCTCCCTCCTCTCCCCTATACAGACCCATAACCTCCATCTCCCTCCTCTCCCCTACACAGACACATAACCTCCATCTCCCTTCTCTCCCCTACACAATTACTTAACCTCCATCTCCCTCCTCTCCCCTACACAGACACAGAGCCTCCATCTCCCTCCTCTCCCCTACACAATTACATAACCTCCATCTCCCTCCTCTCCCCTATACAGACACATAACTTCCATCTCCCTCCTCTCCCCTACACAGATACATAACCTCCATCACCCTCCTCTCCCCTACACAGACACAGAGCCTCCATCTCCCTCCTCTCCCCTGCACAATTACATAACCTCCATCTCCCTCCACTCCCCTACACAGACACAGAACTTCCATCTCCCTCCTCTCCCCTACACAGACCCATAACTTCCATCTCCCTCCTCTCCCCTACACAGACACATAACCTCCTTCTCCCTCCTCTCCCCTATACAGACCCATAACCTCCATCTCCCTCCTCTCCCCTATACAGACACAGAACCTCCATCTCCCTCCTCTCCCCTATACAGACACAGAACCTCCATCTCCCTCCTCTCCCCTACACAAACTAATAACCTCCATCTCCCTCCACTCCCCTACACAATTACATAACCTCCATCTCCCTCCTCTCCCCTATACAGACCCATAACCTCCATATCCCTCCTCTCCCCTACACAGACACATAACCTCCTTCTCCCTCCTCTCCCCTATACAGACCCATAACCTCCATCTCCCTCCTCTCCCCTATACAGACACATAACCTCCATCTCCCTCCTGTCCCCTACACAGACCCATAACCTCCATCTCCCTCCTCTCCCCTACACAGACACATAACCTCCTTCTCCCTCCTCTCCCCTATACAGACCCATAACCTCCATCTCCCTCCTCTCCCCTATACAGACACATAACCTCCATCTCCCTCCTCTCCCCTATACAGACACATAACCTCCATCTCCCTCCTGTCCCCTACACAGACCCATAACCTCCATCTCCCTCCTCTCCCCTATACAGACCCATAACCTCCATCTCCCTCCTCTCCCTTACACAGACACATAAACTCCATCTCCCTCCTCTCCCCTATACAGACACATAACCTCCATCTCCCTCCTCTCCCCTATACAGACACATAACCTCCATCTCCCTCCTCTCCCCTACACAGACACAGAACCTCCATCTCCCTCCTCTCCCCTACACAGACATATAACCTCCATCTCCCTCCTTTCCCCTACACAGACACATAACCTCCATCTCCCTCCTCTCCCCTACACAGACACAGAACCTCCATCTCCCTCCTTTCCCCTACACAGACACACAACCTGCTCCTCAGATATAGTTCATGGTGTCTTGTGAAAGGTTAGCGCATGAGTTTTTAATGGAGCACTAAAAGTCCTGTATTATTATATATGTCCTTAACAGTGAATGGGTTAAATTTTTAAGCAAGGTATAGCAAGCAGAATTATAAAATAATGAGGTTCACCCGTCATTCTACAATATTATATTCTCTTGCCTTCAATGTGAGGCGTTAGACTAGACCATTGTTATATCACTACAATGATATCCTCATGTTATCTTCCCTTTAAGAGCAAAGAGTTTAAACTCTTAAAAGGAAAGTGCATGAAATATTTACATGTAATTTAGGCTACCGCGGAGGATTTGGCGCTCACATGACATGGTGTTTGTTGGGTTCCCAGCAGGGCTCAGCGTGATCGCTGTTACTGCGCTCTGTGTTATCACTCTAAAGAGCCTGTAGAGATAGCAGCAAAATTACTGATCTGACACATAACAAATGGGGAGAGATAGGGCAGAGAAGGAGCTCCGCCATACACTCTACAAATTACAGGGATGAGTAATGGGACCGTGTGTGGCCATCTGAGAGTCTGCTGTGTATGACTGTAGAACATATACAATAAACCTCCAATGTTACCCACAGTATGGCAGAACCCATGAGAAATTAGGTTTTTATTAAAAAATTATCTTAAATCTTATATCAATCCCCCTGTTGGACCAATTCTACTCCCAGAGCCAAACTGGACGAGGAACCAAGTAATGATATGCAGCTTCAATCCAAGAGAATAACATGATTAAAGACTATACAAGACTCGCGTAATGATAGGAGCTATTGAGTATATGGTGACAAAATATAATGGATGATCCAACTTTGATTAATTACAACTGTTCCTATATACAAGAATATAATTACTATAATACTGCTCCCTATATACAGGAATATAACTACTATAATATGCACAAGCCAAAAAGACGGAAATGGCTGCACATCGCACCCATGGCTGACACGAAAGCTTATTCAGCTACATTTAAAACCAACATCAGAAGTTAGTATATAATTTGGCCAAACCATATTGCCTCATGTACCACGTGCAGGTCTTCTGATACACATGAGTCCCTAACCAAAAAACATCACTGTGCCGGTCAGCGACCACAATCCCCGCAAAACGTGCGCAAGCAGAGAAGGGGGGCCACGGAATGGCCCTGCAACCCCATTGTCACAGGACCAGACCCCAAAGGGCCCCCCAGACCCCGCAGGCGCCACCAGCGGAAAAAGTGGACGCCAAGCAACACAAGTGTGAACAAGCTCTTACCTCTCTCTCCATTCCTCTGCAGGTAGAATGGGAGAATACTAGGAGATCCTCCCCTTATGTACACAGGTGCTTCCTGCTAATTTGGATCACATGGGTCTTACAAAGCACGAGTGCTAGCCACAATGAAAAAAGGGACAGAATACATAAAATATGCACAAGCCAAAAAGACTGAATAAATGTAGCTGAATAAGCTTTCGTGTCAGCCATGGGTGCGATGTGCAGCCATTTCTGTCTTTTTGGCTTGTGCATATTTTATGTATTCTGTCCCTTTTTTCATTGTGGCTAGCACTCGTGCTGTGTAAGACCCATGTGATCCAAATTAGCAGGAAGCACCTGTGTACATAAGAGGAGGATCTCCTAGTATTCTCCCATTCTACCTGCAGAGGAATGGAGAGAGGTAAGAGCTTGTTCACACTTGTGTTGCTTGGCGTCCACTTTTTCCGCCGGTGGCGCCTGCGGGGTTCGGGGGGGCCCTTTAGGGTCTGGTCCTGTGACAATGGGGTTTCCTTCTCTGCTTGCGCACGTTTTGCGGGGATTGTGGTCGCTGACCGGCACAGTGATGTTTTTTGGTTAGGGACTCGTGTGTATTAGAAGACCTGCACGTGGTACATGAGGCAATATTGTTTGGCCAAATTATATACTAACTTCTGATGTTGGTTTTAAATGTAGCTGAATAAGCTTTTGTGTCAGCCATGGGTGCGATGTGCAGCCATTTCTGTCTTTTTGGCTTGTGCATATAACTACTATAATACTGCTCCTATATACAGGAATATAACTACTATAATACTGCTCCTATATACAGGAATATTACTACTATAATACTGCCCCCTATATATTACATATATGAAATGGTAGGGAATCATATCTGACTGGATCTTCTCTCTATAAGGATACTACTTCAGCACATTTCAGCTTTGCTATAAATTACAATGTGAGTTTGATGTCGGAGGAGAGTAAGAAAATATTTATTCAGATGAATATTATCCATCGGAGCGGTGAACTTTATTAGATAATAATTATACAATTACATTTGCTGGGAAATAATCTAATCACTATGCATCTAATGTCTCCTTTCACTTTAATTAAATTACTGCCGTCTTGCATTTCATATCCCATCTACACGTCTCTCCCCGCATGACGGATGTCGTCTCATTTCATCTGGTCTCGTTAATTAAACGCTTTTACCAAATAATAATCTGCATAGAAGTTTCCAGCACCGGTGATGGCGGCTTCTACACTCGGATATAAGCGATGGCTACAATGCGACCTTTCTGCCATCAGTAATTACATCTTGTTGTTTCTCATACATGTAGGTTCATAGGGGGCATTTCTATATTCAAGAGAATACATCCTTAGAAAATTAGATGGTTTTTAACCCAGTGTTTTCCAGCCTGGGTTACTCCAGTTTTTGGCAATCTGTGGCACGCAGACCACCCCCCCCCCCCCTCCATACTGCAGGTACCGTCTTGATGTTGTCATCAAGGCATGACCAGTCCTGGGGTCTCTTGAGGCCAATATTTGGGGTAAAATCAACTTTTAGTTGGGCAGTGCGTTTGGGTATCAATGTATTTGTGGCCTAGGCCTGGGCGCCTCTCTCCCCACCTTTATCCAGCCCAGGGGCGTACCGAAATAGAAGAAGGTGGGGAGAGAGGACTGAAGGCCTAGGGCACAGACTGCATTGGACTGGGGTATCTGAGGCCCACCAGAGGAAATGGTCCTGGGGGCCCACCAATGAAGAACCAGTAAGAAACGAAATGTCCGTCAATGTTAGTGCAGGTGCTAAAGCTGGGGCCCACCTGAGGTTCCTTTGGTCCTCTGTTGGGCCATTCCGACACAGGGCATGGATGCTCTAGGCCCCGCTTCAGTGACACCCTGCTGCACCATCGGAAAAAGGGTTGATTTACCCTAAATTTTGGCCCAAAGAGACCGGGCAGTAGAGATTTGCTTTTAAGGGGTTATCTGAAGAGTAGAATAGGTCCTACCTGTTTTGCTGCCCGGCACTGAACTTCTTCCCTCTGGACGTCTCGGGTGATGACTTCCTGAGACAAGAGGGGGTGGTGCATGTTGCGAGTGCGAGCAATTTGCAATAGCTGCCTGGTGTCGTCCTGACATTGGTAACATCGGGCAGCTATTGCACAGCATGCCCCTGTCCACCTCTTGTCTTGGAAGTTATCATCCAAAGCGACTAGCAGGAGGAAGTGCAACAGGGGACATGAACAGGTAGGACCATTTCTGTTCTTCAGATAACCCCTTTATCCTCCAGCTCGCTATGACCTCAGTCAGACTGCACGAGAGAAGCTCCATTATAAGTCCATGAAGCTTTGTCATACAGTGGGAAGAACCCAGAACTGCACGCTTCTCTCAAACGTTGAGTCAAAAGTTTTGGTAGGTTGGGGTCTATGCACCACTATCCAGCTCGCTGTGACCTCCTTCTCACTGCACGAGGAGTTGCACTACAAGTCTACAGAGCTGACCTCATGCAGCGAGCAGGGGAGGAAAGCACATAACTATATACTTTTCTCGGTTGGTTCAAGTAGTGCGCCATTCCTTGGTCCCTGAGACTTCTTTCTCATGCAGGAGAGGAGAACCATCCTAAGTCTACAGACCACACCTCATGCAACGATATGGAAAGGGCAGTCATGGAGTTAGGAAGTGAAGCAAATACACGCACGCCTCTCTAGGCTCTATCTAGCTTTGGTAGTTTGTACTTTACTCTTTACTACCCATCTCACTACACCAGAGGAGCTCCATTATACATCTATAGAACTTCTCATGAGAGAATAGAAGGAAAAGGCAGCCAGCTAGGGAGTAAAGAACATAACCGACACTTCTCTCGTGTCTGACTTTCGACACAGTTAAAACTTTTAGTTGGTTCAGATCTACGTCACTCCTCAGCTCCTTGCGATTTCTGTTTTATTGCATGAAAGGAGCTCCATTTTAATGAAGAGGGCAGAAAAACAGGGAGTGAAGCTCAGAACCGGATGCTTCTCTAGGCTCTATATTTTGAGTTTTGGTCAGTGAGGGTCTGTGCTTCACTCCCATGCTCATTGTGATTTTTTTTTTCAAAATGTTATTCATTTTTCAAAAAATACTTAAAAAAAAAACAAAAAACAGGCATTAAAACAGGCACCCAATGGTGGAAAATTCCAATCATTTAACCCAGATCAACAGTATGTGGGAACACAGAAATACAAGCTCAGAACATATCTATTAAGTGACAGAACCATGGTTCCCTATAACCAGAAAATGAGAATGGGAATAAAGGAGAGAAAGTGACGGGAGAACAGAGGGAATAAAGGGGGTAGGGTAGCTCCTCACTGAGCCATGAGAGATTTATATTCATCCGTGTCGGCAAACACGACACTAAAACCAGAAGTCCGGAGGAAACGGGAAGCACCATTGTGTGGTTGTGCAGTGAGATCTTCCATTTGCTTAATATCTTCAACTTTCCAGAGCCACATATAGATTGTGGGAGGATCAGGTTGTCGCCATAGAGCGGGGATGCACGCCCTTGTAGCATTGATCAGATGTCGGAGGGCAGAATGACAATGGCTTCACAGAATAATCTGTGAAGGTTGAGGCAATGCACCAGAAAGGAACAAGTTTAGGGCAGCTCCAAAATGTATGTAGGAGAGACCCCTTTTCACCACAGTACCTCCAACAGAGCGGAGATACTTCCGGGAAAATTCGGTGGAGACAAGTAGGAACCAGATATCAACGGGAGAGGACTTTGTACTCCGCCTCCTGGAGACGAGAGGAAATAGAGGAGAAATGTCACTGTGACCTTCATCTCATTGCATAAGAGGAGTTCCATCATAAGTCTACGGAACTCGTCTCATGCAGCTAACTGAAGAGCGAGCTTTGGGTTTGGCTGTCCGAGCATAATGGGAATGGTAGTTTTGCAACAGCAGAAGGGCTGGAGGTTCTCCATCCTTGCTTGAGCATAATCCAAAATGTGGCACAATTATTATGACTTTGGATCAATCCACTTCTACAACTTTCTCTTTAACCATAGTGTGCTCCATTAGGGTATGTCCACACTTAAGAACTCTCGCGGAGAACTGTCCACAGATTCCGCCGCTTGTCTTTCCCACACTCCCACTTGAATTCCCGTTGGCCCCATAGACTCCATTCTATGGTCTGGCAGATTCTACCGCCCAAAGAATGAACAGGTTGATTCTTCGGGCAGATGGCGGAATCTGCCTGACCATAGAATAGAGTCTATGGGACAAGCGGAGACTGAAGCAGGAGCACAGGGGGATAAGAGGCAGAATCCGCAGGGAGTTCTCAGCGAGAATCCCATAGTGTGGACATACCCTTATAGCTGTAGATAATTGGAGAACTTTTCTTCCTTTTTGCTATCTGGTACCTGTCCTTCCACGCAGGTGAAGAGGCTCCAGATCAGTTATACATAGAAATAATTGGTCTGGTCTTTTCTTCCGTCTCTCTACTTTTATCTATGACTTTTCTCTCTTCATCAAAGATCCCGGATAAGAAAATATTCCTCTGTCACATCCCTAAGAACAAGAAATTTCTCCGCAATTATTTCGAGCCAATGTCAAGATCTTGCAAGGCTCCTTAAAGCGACAGGAGATGTTTAATTTAGGTTCGTTCGCTAAGGCCGTTGCCAATTATAAAGCTGATTAAACCTCGGGGAACGGTATCGCTCATTCGCCATCTAAGATAGACGGTGTATCAGGAAATTAAATGGATCTGCTCTCTTTGGCCATGAATTAATTACTTAAGCCTAACACGTTTATTAAAAAGTCGCTCCCTTTGTGGTAGTGGTTTAGCTATCAGATGAATGAATATTTAATGGCGCTGGTTACACAATGTAAAAAGGATTTGGAAATTAAATAGATGATGGAAATAGAGGAGCAGATGCCGCGGACATCATGCAGGGCCGGCAGTACACAATGGCTCTACCTCCTGTCGCTGACTCTTTCCTCTTGTATGACGCTTGTCTTGCAATCATGCCAAGCACTGCCCATGGTTGATGAAATAAGAGCGCTACATGGTGGCTAAATAACGTATACACAGCTATATACTGTCATTGCGACCAACTTGCACTTAACTATGACTAGAGTTGATCGAACTTCAGGAAATCCTAGGTTCGATCGAACTCGAACATTCACGAACCTGCCGCATTTGATTGCTGATGCCTTGGCGGTCTGTGGGAAAGGAGGAGACTGCGCGGGTACCGACTGGAATTTCAGGATTCAGCCAAGGTAATAGGCTGAATACCGGAATTCCAAGCGGTACCCGGGCTGTCTCCTTCTTCCCCACGGACCGGGAAGGCTTCAGCAATCAAATGCGGCAGGTTTGTGAATGTTCGAGTCCGATCTAACCTAGGATTTCCCGAGGTTCAATAAACTCTACCTATGACCAGACACTTACTGCATCATAATGACCATAGTCATCATACTGATAGTCTGGCCACTGAATCAATATTCAATCGTGGTGGGTAGATGTTAGAATGGACCATGGTACTCATGTGAGCACCACATTCCCTTCCATATTGTTTTCCATCACCCCCATCTTCCATGTTTTTAGCATTGAAATGAATGGGGCACTGCTGCAGAACCTTGCACCACCATGCAGTGCTGCAAAGACAAGTAAAATTTCTAGTTCTGGAGCCTCTTCTAACAGGTGATCTGTCTTGTCTAGTGTTGGGTGATGTTGCCGAACTGTTCGGGTTTGGCAACATTCTTCGAACCTGAGTGCTCGACATTTGACTCCCTGGGGCTGGATAAGTTGGATGCCACCTTATGGAGTCCTGGAATACATGGATACAGTGGATACAGCCATAGGCTGTATCCGTGTTTTCTTGGCAGCCCTAGAACGGCATCCAACTTCTCCAGACGCCGGGAGTCAAATGCTGAGTTTTCAGAGAACGTTGTCGAACTTGAGCAGTTTGGCTACTCTACTCAACACTAGTCAACTCAACTGAAACCAGCTCATTGCCACTACCTACTGGAACAATGTAGCAGCCCCCAACTGGGCGATGGTCACTACTAGGTGTGGGACCAATCAGGGAAGAAACCAAGGGCTTCAGTCCTAAAAAAAAACCTGTCAGCCACAGATCCGCCAAAAACTGGAAAACCAAGAATAGTTGAAGACATGCCAGAGAGAACAAGGACAGAATCTGTTGGCTGAATGATCATTCCTGTGTTCTCTATGGGGAGGGGTTAAGTAAGCCGCAGCCAGACAGCTGTTAATTATTTTGGTGGAGTCTCAGGAGAGCCCCATACTCTTTATACTAACAGGCAGTGGGTTTGGCCCACATGAGTATAAAATGTATGGGGACCTTAAGACGACCCCTCGCGAACATTTCACCAAACCCGGAAACTTTAGCAGAAACAGACTACTATCAAATTATATTGGATTTCCACTATTACACATGTGGGTGCATTACCACATCAAGAACTATGAATCTGCAAGTAGGAATTACTCTATACTATAGGATAGGCTACGATAAAATGGCTTCTACACGCTTTTAAAGCCAATGAACCACCAGGTACATCTCTTTGTTTTTTTACATTAACAGAATCGGTCGCCCAGGAGCACTGGACGGTGCTCGGGAATAGACCAGTGCCGTGTGTGGGAACCGAGTGGTGGTTAGAAAAAAGGTCCCGCCCAGATGCCCCGCTCGCCGAATGGGCGGGCAGGGGGGCTTGGGGGGAGGGGAGCACGGAAAAGGCGGGGAGGAGGCATGACCTCCTCTCGCGCCTCATTTATAACAATTTACGCCAGCTCGCAAGCGTAAATCATGATCCAAGTCTACACCTTCTGGAAGCAGGTGTAGATTTGGTACACTGGGCGCAGGTTCGGGCACCCGGCTGGCGGGATTCACTAAGAAGCATGCGCCTCTTAGTAAATCCAGCCATGGAAAAGGGGGCAGGGCCTAATTTAAGGCCTTTATAAATCCTCCGTCCCTTCGTATTATAAGCTTCTTGACCATTTCCAGTGGCAACAAGCAGAATAGTGAATGCAGCTCTGGAGCATAATAAAAGATGTAAATCAGTAAAGTTATGTAATGCATTCACTAAGTGACTCATCTTCTTATGTAAATTAATTCTGTATATAAAAGTTCAGGTTAAATTATTCTATAATATTGTCAAATAATGTTCTACAGACTTAAAATAGGGCAGCCATCATAAAAGCGGGACCCACGAGAGGTCGCCATATTCACTGCCTACTCTGATTCATGGAAATGCTAAGATTTCTTGATTTTCTCTATAATGGAACTTAATTATAGAAGCCAGGCTCGGCTCCAGTCCTCCAAGGACTTTCCCGCAGTATAATCAGACCATTTAGATTACGCCGGCTGATAAATCAGCTGGATAAATATACCTACTTAAGGACGGAACATTAATGAATATTGCTTCTAAGATGTCATCTGAAGAGCTTGTTGAATATTTCAACTACCTTCTGAACATGTCATCAAGGAGAACCCATTACAATGAGAAGACAAGAGCTGGAAGATGGAGCCGCACAAATTCACGGACGCTTCATGTGGATCTTTAAAGAAAGACGTTACTTCTATTAATAGATGAAAACTTTTTCCCGAAAACGACTTCTCCAAAAACATTTACTCAACAACACGGCTCGAGGCGAAGAGGATTGCCGTCAATTGCTTTTTGCATTTTCTGCATTGAAGGAAAATTTCTCTCTTTATTAGTGTGGAGCGAAGATGACGAACAGTTTGGATTCGGCAACGTTCTCCGAAACCCAAAGCGCTCAGGATTTGACTCCACGTGGCGGCAGAAGTTTGATGCAGTCTTAGGGAGTCCGGGAAAACATGAATACAGTCATAGGCTCCCTAGGACTACATCTAACTTTTGCAGCCATGAGGAGTTAAATGCCGTTTGGGTACGGAAAACATTGCCGAGTGCGAACTGTTCGGCATCTCCACTCATCACTATTCTTAATTTTTTTTTTTCTGAATTAAATATTTGTTTCCTTCTACAGTCCAAAAATTGTATCGGCTCAACTTCACCGTCCTCAAAGGAAGCAAAAACAATAAAAATAAATAAAAACAGAGCCCTGTAGGCTCATCCAGGTCCTGAATCTCTACTTATAAGAACTCTTCATAGAAATCTCTAGCAAAATGTTTCCTACTCCTTGTAGACACCTTTAAAATGTTCAAAGATGGCATCTTTCAATCCAATACTGTTGGCACGTCTCTATGGTGAACAGTGCACTGATCCAAGAACTCCAAATCCAGAAGCTCTTTCATGACTCATTAAGGCCCCGTACACTCTATACTAGTGTTGAGCAAGCATGTTTGCTCGAGCATAGTGCCTGATCGAGCCTTCTTGACCCAAAGGTAAGTGGCAATGCTCTGTGCATCACCACTTAACCTCAATAGGCCAGGCTTCTGCCCCCAGCCCAGTGAGTTTCGGGCCAAACCTAAATCGGCTGTGGAACCTGAACTGGCTTTAATGACCCATTTGAACGACTCTTCCCGAAACAGAATTTTATAAGGTTTGTTCATCTCTTTAAGAGGTCCACGGTGCAAAATTAAATCCTACAAATAGTCCCACGTGAAGCCGAGTTAAATAGAGACATCTGTGTTGTTGAGGCGTTCGGACTCTGCATATTAAACAGAGTTGTAAATGTTCGCTGTC
Organism: Dendropsophus ebraccatus; assembly: GCF_027789765.1. Classification (NCBI taxonomy): domain Eukaryota; kingdom Metazoa; phylum Chordata; class Amphibia; order Anura; family Hylidae; genus Dendropsophus; species Dendropsophus ebraccatus. The sequence goes on from NC_091455.1 coordinate 211,949,893, forward strand.
AGCGTGACCTTTGCAGGAATGGCGCGGTAGCATTTGAGCTGGTAAAGATATCTGTTAGGATAATTAATATACCGGACTGCCTGGACGCGACATGATGCATTATAATAAAAAGTGTTTCCGAGAGATTTAATTTAGTTAGTTTTTCAGTCCTAATAAAAATCTTTGCATGTAAATTACGGCTTTTATTAAATGGGTAGACTGATGGGAGCAACGCGCCGAACACCTGCACGGAGAAATCATCAGTAACCGAGTTATTATTATAGATAGAAGCTTCAAGAAAGAACTCTCAGTGCTGGGAGATTAAAGATACAGTACTCATACACATGGGCACCCCATGTACAGCCCATCCCCCTATACACATGGACAGCCCATCCCCCTATACACATGGACAGCCCATCCCCCTATACACATGGACAGCCCATTCCCCTATACACATGGGCAGCCCATTCCCCTATACACATGTACAGCCCATCTCCCTAAACACATGGACAGCCCATCCCTCCATTCACATGGGCAGCCCATCCCCCTATACACATGGGCAGTCCATCCCTCCATACACATGGTCAGCCAATCCCTCCATACACATTGGCAGCCCATCCATCCATACACATGGACAGCCCATTCCCCCTATACACATGGACAGCCCATCCCCCTATACACATGGGCAGCCCTTCCCTCTATACACATGGGAAACCCATCCCTCCATACACATGGGCAGTCCATCCCTCCATACACATGGTCAGCCCATCCATCCATACACATGGTCAGCCCATCCCCCCTATACACATGGGCAGTCCTTCCCTCCATACACATGGGCAGCCCATCCCCCCTATACACATGGGCAGCATATCCCTCCATACACATGGGCAGCCCATCCCTCCATACACATGGGCAGCCCATCCCCTTATGCACATGGACAGCCCATCCCTCCATACACATGGGCAGCCCACCCCCCTATACAGAGGGACATCCCATCCCCCTATACACATGGGCAGTCCATCCCTCCATACACATTGGCAGCCCATCCCTCCATACACATGGACAGCCCATTCCCCCTATACACATGGACAGCCCATCCCTCCATTCACATGGGCAGCCCATCCCCCTATACACATGGGCAGTCCATCCCTCCATACACAAGGCCAGACCTTCCCTCCATACACATGGTCAGCCCATCCCCTTATACACATGGGCAGCCCATCCCCTTATACACATGGGCAGCCCATCCCACCATACACATGGACAGCCCATCCCCCGATACACATGGGCAGCCCATCCTCTTATACACATGGGCAGCCCATCCCTCCATACACATGGGCAGTCCTTCCCTCCATACACATGGGCAGCCCATCCCTCCATACACATGGGCAGTCCTTCCCTCCATACACATGGGCAGCCCATCCCATTATACACATGGGCAGCCCATCCCTCCATACACATGGGCAGCCCATCCCCTTAAACACATGGGCAGCTCATCCCTCCATACACATGGGCAGCCCTTCCCTCTATACACATGGGAAACCCATCCCTCCATACACATGGGCAGCCCATCCCCCTATACACATGGGCAGCCCTTCCCTCCATACACATGGGCAGCCCATCCCCCCTATACACATGGGCAGCCTATCCCTCCATACACATGGGCAGCCCATCCCTCCATACACATGGGCAGCCCATCCCTTCATACACATGGACAGTCCTTCCCTTCATACACATGGGCAGCCCATCCCCTTATACACATGGGCAGCCCTTCCCTCCATACACATGGGCAGCCCATTCCTCCATACACATGGGCAGCCCATCCCTCCATACAAATGGACAGTCCTTCCCTCCATACACATGGGCAGCCCATCCCTCCATACACATGGGCAGCCCATCCCCTTATACACATGGGCAGCCCATCCCCTTATACACATGGGCAGCCCTTCCCTCCATACACATGGGCAGCCTATCCCTCCATACACATGGGCAGCCCATCCCCTTATGCACATGGGCAGTCCTTCCCTCCATACACATGGGCAGCCCATCCCTCCATACACATGGGCAGCCCATCCCTCCATACACATGGGCAGCCCTTCCCTCCATACACATGGACAGCCCATCCCCTTATACACATGGGCAGCCCACCCCCTTATACACATGGTCAGCCCATCCCTCCATACACATGGGCAGCCCATCCCTCCATACACATGGTCAGCCCATCCATCCATACACATGGTCAGCCCATCCCCTTATACACATGGTCAGCCCATCCATCCATACACATGGGCAGCCCATCCCCTTATACACATGGTCAGCCCATCCCCTTATACACATGGTCAGCCCATCCCTCCATACACATGGGCAGCCCATCCCCTTATACACATGGTCAGCCCATCCATCCATACACATGGGCAGCCCTTCCCTCCATACACATGGGCAGCCCATCCCCTTATACACATGGTCAGCCCATCCCCTTATACACATGGTCAGCCCATTCCTCCATACACATGGGCAGCCCATCCCCTTATACACATGGTCAGCCCATCCATCCATACACATGGGCAGCCCTTCCCTCCATACACATGGGCAGCCCATCCCCTTATACACATGGTCAGCCCATCCATCTATACACATGGGCAGCCCATCCCCTATACCCATGGGCGGTCAGTAAGCCTGTGATACGGCACTGTAGAGATAGGGGACAGTAAAGCTTCTTTATTATGTTCCCCCTACTCCCTGCCTGCAGACGATATTTCATTTTTGCCCAAATTGTGGTGAATTCTATGGCCCTTGTTGACCAAGGCCAGCCATACTATCACTACTAGATGGATGGACTATCCTGTTGTGTATCGGGAGAGCTCTTTATAAGACTACGAAAAGACAATAACCACCACAACAAAAACTTCTCTAAGAAGTCAAAGAAAGGACACAATGTTCTCCAGGAACACCAGTAATGGGGTCTAATAATCAGAACATTCCGAGGACACATTCCTTCATCGCACTATAACAAAAGAGAGAGAACACTTTCTCATTACGACGGCCGCTACATCACCGTGACAGGGAAGTCCGGCCACTAAGTGAGGGTCTACATCATGTTTACACACATCCTGACACCTTGCACAGTCAGCAACGTTCCTCCTCTTAAGGTCAGGAAGTAATTACATTCACTCCAACAATTTAACATTTTTGGTTCCTAACTCTTGGGCGTTGGCGTCTCGGAGCTGGATGGATGGCGTTGCTTTTTACGTGTCAACCTGAAAAATGTAGATTACTGGCTCGATAAGTACGAAACACTTTACATATAAGACATTGGCCGAAGGAAAGATAGATGTGCTCTCTAAAAGGAGAAGAGCCCGTGCTATCTGTCATAACATGGAGCCCGTAAGAGTCATGGATCGAACTGACCTCTCCTCACTATTACACGGAGTGATGGTTATTATCGATTATTATCAATCATGTAATAGAGACAATGATCAGCCAATAAAACGATCATCGGCAGCTCAGACAGGCCGCTCTGAAGCTGCAGTCGCGGGACCGGGGAGGAAGCAGAGCGCAGGAGAAGGTAATGTATTAACTGTTTGTGCATAGACTGCATGGACATCCCTAATGATGTCCGTGTAGCCCTTGCTAAACAATTATTGGGCTGTGGCCCAGCAAATGAGCACCAATCTAACAGATCGGTGCTTGTTTACAATATTGATCGGGCCGTCATGTAATGGAACCCTTATGGAGGTGTCTGGCGACCAGTTTAGCTACCACTCAAGTATCTCTTAGGGCTCTTGGACTAGGAACAGCAGTTTTCCTAGACAAAAAGTGAAGGGATTGTAGAGGGCTAAGGGACAGGATGACCATAATTAGTCTCCTCAAATTACTGGGAAGAACACTCTTAAGACCCCCATTAATTTTATACTATATATTGCCAAACCCACCACTTTTCGTCCGACCGTTTAAGGTTTATGAAGCCTGCAGACTCCACCCATCGATGATGTCAGTCAGAGGAGATAGGGGTGGAGCACAATGGATTTTCCCAGCCGACCCCTTTGTTCTTGAAGGAAAAAGCCAACACCAGAGCAGTCTACCCCATAGAGAACACAACTGTTCATGTCTATGCAGAGTATAAGAGGGATAACTGTTAGCCGTTCAATTATTGAAGGAATATGTTATCAGAAAATAACCTCTTTTTTGGGGGACATTTTCTAATTTTACAGTTAAAAAAAAAAATTCTCAATTTTACAGTTTTCACTAATAATAAGGACTAATAAGCTGTCATAACAATTTTCAGCAGTCTTCTCCTTATCATCACAGATAGGATTACAATGAAAGGTGACCCCAACACCTACATGAGATGGGAGGCTTCACAATTGGTGACAGTCATGGCTCCCCTTCTCCTCCCTCCTTCACAGGTCACAGACCATGTCTAGGAAGTTTTCAGTAGAAGTCAATGAGTCAGCTCCAGACTATTGTTTCAGCTTGTTTTAGCTCCAAACACAGAGCAGAGAGGCTCAGACAGACAAAATGGCAGCCTCCATAATAAGGAACTAAGAATGAATGAATAAATAAAGTACAATAAAATAATTTAGTATCTGGCTCCAAACAGTGAAAAAAGTATCTAGGTGACACATTCCCTTTAAAGGGGTAGTTCAACATTTTTTTTTTCTTTCAAATCAATTGGTGCCAGAAAGTGCCCGAGATTTGTAATTAACTTCTATTAAAAAAATCTTCAGTCTTCCCCTACTTATCAGCTGCTGTATGTCCTGCAGGAAGTGGTGTATTCTTTCCAGTCTGACACAATGCTCTCTGCTGCCACCTCTGTCCATGCCAGGAACTGTCCAGAGCAGCAGCAAATCCCCATAGAAAACCTCTCCTGCTCTTGACAGTTCCTGACATGGACAGAGGTGGCAGCAGTCGGCAGAATGGAGAGAATACACCACTTCCTGCAGGATATACAGCAGCTGATGAGTACTGGAAGGCTGGAGATTTTTAAATAGAAGTAAATTACCAATCTCTAGCACTTTCATCACCAATTTATTGTAACTTGCCCTTGGTGCAATATTTCTACATGGAAGGTTATTGCATTTATGCAAAAAAAATTCATCCCATGTGGTATAAACAACTGTGATCCACAGCTTTTATTACCTGGGGGGTTTCTGTGACCGAGCGGCAGCTGTTTATCCTCCTATTAGATGACTAGGTCAGTTCTATTGCTCTCTCGCTATCAGGGGGCACATACACAGAGGTTGTATTACAGCACATGCACAAACATCATGGAGGAGTCCTTACATAATGCAGAATACATGGAGCTTCTCAGTGTTTTACTAGAGGAATATTTCTATTTGTTTATGCACCAATATTTTGTTTTTGGTTTTTATGCATCTGCTTTAATGAATGGGACAACATATCATAAGAGAATAACATGAATTATTGTGTTACATTGACCACCGAATGAACTCTTAACATTTAGTCACTGTGTACATACATTACTGATCCTGAGTTACATCCTGTATTATACCCCAGAGCTGCACTCACTATTCTGCTGGTGGGGTCACTGTGTACATACATTACTGATCCTGAGTTACATCCTGTATTATACCCCAGAGCTGCACTCACTATTCTGCTGGTGGGGTCACTGTGTATATACATTACATTACTGATCCTGTACTGATCCTGAGTTACATTCTGCATTATACTCCAGAGCTGCACTCACTATTCTGCTGGTGGGGTCACTGTGTATATACATTACATTACTGATCCTGTACTGATCCTGAGTTACATTCTGTATTATACTCCAGAGCTGCACTCACTATTCTGCTGGTGGGGTCACTGTGTACATACATTACATTACTGATCCTGAGTTACATCCTGTATTATATCCCAGAGCTGCACTCACTATTCTGCTGGGGCGGTCACTGTGTACATACATTACATTACTGATCTTGAGTTAAATCCTATATTATACTCCAGAGCTGCACTCACAATTCTGCTGTTTAGGATCAGAGGCCAAAACAGAGTCAACTGCACAGAAACAATAGGTCAGGAATGATGTATCCTAATCTGCATGATGACAATGCAATGATGATAATGATAATAGAAGAATTTGCCAACCAAGGAACTATCTCCTCACTATTTCTGTGCAGCTGATAGCAATGCATTTAAAGCGTAACTGTAATTATATAATATAATATAACAATGCAGTGGTCTCTCTGATTGACAATTGTTTGTGGCTGCAGTGAAAATCACTTATTGTATAAATAATGGTTTTATGTTAAACCATTGCCTGAGCTGTTAACAGCATTTAGTGACATGCTTTACAGCAAGACTCATGGACATAGATGACAATAAACAGAGTCTGTCCCCTTGAGATAAATGTGAGACATTACTGAGCACGCTCTGTGACCTGTGAAGAGGTCATTCCACAGGGAGCTGCTATTGTCTCCTCTATCTACTGGTGTCACATGACGCTACAATGCTGTACAGATCACTTTACTGCAGCCTCCTCTTATCACCACAGACACAACAGGAAGTCTCAGCTAAGTTTTAGCCTCAGTAGTGAGATTGAAAACTGAAAGATCTCAGGATTATTACATAGTAGACAGAAAAATTGAAAACTTAAAAAAAGTCACCAAAATTAAAAAAAAAATATGTTTAACATAAAAAAAAATATTTAAAGAGAATATGTCTGCCCTATATCATGCCCAGAGCTCATGTGTCAATAAGGTGGTGCTAAGCAGCAGCATGCATGCCTCCTCCCTCCCCCACCCTACTGATTGGCTTACAGGGCTCAGTGTTGAACACCTTATACATTAGTCATGCAAGGTAGGTAGGGGTGGGGGAGGAAGGAGGCATGCATGCTGCAGCTCAGCACCACCTTATTGACACTCAAGCTTTGGGCATGATCTAGAGCTGATAGATTCCCTTTAAACAATAAGATAATTTCTGATGACACATTCCCTTTAAATTTCACCTTTTAATCCCTTAGCGACCGCCCATACTTATTATTACAGCAGGCATTATATTTAGCATGTGAATTTTCTACTGAGCATGGAATAAAACACTGGATTTTTTTTCACTATTTTGGTGTGCTGCGGAATCCTTGGACTATATATATATATATATATATTTTTTTTTTTTATTTTTTTTTATTTCCATTTGTATTTTTACTGTGTTGTAAAACTAGTTTCACCCGCCGGGTTTCTCACATTATTGTTTGATTTCAATAAAATTAAATCTGTTCCGATGAATAATGCTCCTTCGGCTTTTGACCTCGTCTGAGTTTTACCTGGAACATAATGTATTATTCTCCAGTTACGTGGAATGGGACTTCTCGCCATGTAATGCACAGTGTGAGCCCGCAGATTAATCTTTCATAGAACATCTGTAACTTAGATATTATATACTTAGATATTGGATTTTAGAAGCTGGGAGTCCTACGAGATGAGCCAAACTCAAGCATGCTCGAGACCAATTGTTTGGATACCGGTGGCTGAAGAAGTTGGATGAAGCCCTAGGGAGTCCGGGAAAACATGGATACAGCCATAGGTGGATTTTAGGCACGGTGGAGCTAGACTCATCTCTAAGGCCAAGAAGGTCATGAGAAGGTCCCGGCACCAGGAGGAGCACAATGAATGGATGTCCTAGTAGTTAATCGAAGACCTTAAACCACCAATGTACCCCGAGATCATATCGGTGGGGAGGGGGGGGGACACAATATAAGCAGGACTGCCCATCATGACTAAGAAGATCCTACTCTTGTCTTGGATGAAACGGGTCAGACAATCCATCCTCCATCCTACCTGGACTTTATCAATATGGCTGACATCTCGTAAAGCCGGACAAACTTAGGGGTTGTCCGGCACATTTCCATAACCTAGCATTGCATCGACTTGTATGGGTGTTGTATGTTTTATATACACTTACATTATTTTCTAGTGTGTAGGTTCGGCCACATGACCGCTCTGCTTGTGATTTCTTTACTTCCTGTGATGTCACGTCCAATAAGTGTTTCCTGTTTCTCCTGCCCTTTCTGCTTCAACTGAGCTTAAATATTAGCTCCGCCTACAGGGGGCAGGGCTAAAAAAAAGTGTGGAATTCCAGCCAGCCAATGGGAGGGACACCTGCCCCGCCCCCCTGATGACTCCACCACCAATCAGAAAACAGATATTGGACCTGACACAGGAAGTGAAAAAAAAAAATCACACGCAGAGAGGTCATGTGACTGAGTCTGAGAACACAAGAAGAGCTAGATATAAATAATAATAATAGTAATAATAATAATAATAATAATAATAATGTTCTATAACAAGGGGGCCGAGATTTGGAGAATCCCTCTTCAGCATTAAGATGACCATGAAGCGTCCCGCAGCAATCCGCTATAACCTGTAGGGAAACCTTACAAGAGCAGCGCCAGCGCCACCACAGGAGAAATGAAGCATTACACGATGTTCATTTACATCAATGGGTTGTCTATGTGATGTAGGACAGGACAAGTCCTCCAGTGCCAGAGACGCTCTTTATAGAGATGAGGATCCTCTATGATATCGGACCTCCCCCTTAGGGTATATAGATTGGGCGGCATAATCACACGGTATAAATTCTACGTTCTTGCACAAAGTCGATAAAGTCGTAATTCGTGGACGGTGAGGCTGTCGGTAGGTAAGTGATAGTGACATGAGAGCTGGGCCCATCTCCCTGCGGGGGGAGCAGCCATCTCCATACTGTGTGTTGTAGGTCTCACAGGCTGACACTCGGCAGCCGCTCGGCGCTGTCACCGTAATTACTGGGTTTTACATGGGAATTGATTTGCATACGTTATTCTTTCCTCCACCTTATAAGTCGTGGATTTTCTCGAGAAGCGGAATAACAATGACTGAGAGCAGTGACGGGAAAATAAGGGATAATTAACGCTCGGGAAGGGGGAAAGTGTGAGGTAGTGTTGGGGGAGAGCGGTAATTGTCCCGGAAGGTTTGTCTTGTCGTGTAGAGACGGAACGCCGCGCCGGATGGGGTGTAGTTTTTATCGTCACTATTTAGGGAACTAGAACTATACAAGTGTTACTGTTTTTTATTTATTTATTTATAATTTTTTATGTTGTTTACCATCACTATGAACCTGTGGAGTAGTCGACTCCGGAGCTGCTCACAGCAGGAAGTGGTAAAGAGGTTCTCCGCCTGTCATAGAGACACATCAAAAGTTTTGATTGAGTGTTCAGACCGATATCGATTGACTATCGATATCGAGTCGGACTTATAATGGAGGTCTATGGAGGTCGACTCCTTTTTCTAACACAGAACGGAGAGTGGACGGGCTGCAGCGCCGTCACTTCTTCTCCCAGCTCGTTCTCCTAATCGGTACAGGTGTGAACTCTCAGAGCAGGACCGATCAAACATTTTGACACGTCTCTATGATGTCTCTATCACATGTCAAGAGTTTTTTGTAATGACAGTGACACTTTAAAGTACTCATATATCTCCAATAGGTGGCAGTGAAGAGCAGGTTTTTGTTGTTCCCTTTTTGGAAGATAGCTACTTTGTATCCTTTTTTAGCAGACTTAGGGCCGGTTCAGACTATGGAATTCTCGCGGATAAATTCCGCGGAATTCCGTCGCCTGTACGCGCTCACGGCCGCGCGCCTTTACGCCGGCTCCATAGACACCATTCTATGGGCCGGCTTATTCTGCATTGTCACGTCAATTTTTTGGTCGTAATGCGGAATCAGCCGGCCCATAGATTGGTGTCTATGGAGCTATCGGAAAGGCGCGCGGACGTGAGCGCGTACAGGCGACGGAATTCCGTGGAATTTATCCGCAAGAATTCCGTAGTCTGAACCTGCCCTTATAAGAGTTCACATGGCAGTTTGGTGGTCTCCTCCCCCTCACTATCATACCCCTCCCCTTTATTCACATTGCCCCTCCCCTACTCCATTTGTCTTGTATTGAATATATAGTTATGTTTAGCGATGCCTGGGTGCCTGGAAAAGCTGGATCCAATCCTGGGAAACTGGGAGACGTTTCCCAGGACTGGATCCAGCTTTCCCAGGCTCTCAGGATGGCGTGGCACAGAGATCAAAGTAAGCCGGCGCATAAGCTGAGTGCCGAGCAAATGAAGCGCTTCGCTTGTAATGTAAATTGGCTCATCTCTAATTATGTTTACCAGGAGGTATAAATCATATATTATATCCCATATACATCTAGCCTTTCGTGTTGTCACATTCCAAGATACGGAACTTTTTTTCATTTTTTTAAGCAGCTCCATTTGTGTACATAAAATGTTTACATTTCTAAGAGGGTTAAAGCTCTTTTCCATTCACGTAAATGGAACTAAATTGTAATGCCACACATATCCTTAAGGACCAGGGTGGCGCTGTTTCTATATTTTTTTAACCCCTTCAACGAACAATGGTTTTCTGTTATATCTAAATATTTTCATGTATTCATTTTTTTACTGTAATGTAATTATATAAGAAAACAAGCTTTATTGTTTGTCTTTTTCTCTTCGAGGACTTTTTTTTAATGAAACTTTTTGACATTTTATAGTAAAGAAAACATTTTGCCTCAGCGGAGGACTTATTAAAGCTGCAATCAGTTATATTTAGTATTCCAAAACATGAGTGCCTGTAAGTGTTACGCTGACAGTCCGCTCATTCATCTACACTAAGGGAGGCATTTATTAAGTCCGGCGTTTTTTACGCCGGACGTAAAAATGCCCCCGCAGCTCCGGCGCTACGGAGATTTATGTAGAGGCGGACTGCCTCTACATAAATCCCGTGCGCGCTGTTGCGCACCGCCGAAAACCTACGCCAGCTGAGGACTGGAGTAGGTTTTCGGCGTACATTTTGGCGGAACGGATGATAAATCGCGCGGACTCTGAGTCCGCGCCCTACGTTCCGCCCACTCTCCGCCCCTTTTCTGCCCCCTTTCCGCCCCCTGGCGTACTCGGCGGAAAGTGCCGATTTGCGAATATTTTATTCGCAAATCCGCCATTTTTGCTTAAAAAAGACGCAAATCGGCACTTTCCGCCGAAAATCAGCCATTCGCCGGATGATACATGTGGCCCTAAGTGTTGCCAACAGGGCAGTAAAGCCCCGGCCCGGCTGCTATTTACACTGGGAGTCCGGTGCCAGTAACAATATTTTACCAGCAATAGTAAGTGCCAGTAAGTTTGTGTAGTCAGCCGGTGCTCCCACAGGTTACATCCTATGTGGATTGTCTTCCCACACAGCCCTTGGGACATCCACAGCGTCACCACCAGATCAGAGGCTGAATGTCTGTACATTTCCTGCCAGGAGGTCATCAGAGGGGGATAGTGGTGCAGAATTAGGGCTTGTTCACATGGGTGGTTTATGACATGGAAACTGCCCCAATGATTTAAGCCAACTGAAACGTAGAAAAAAAGAATCAGCTTTTTTTGTGACATGTCGTTTCTTCTGCAATTTTCTATGTAATTTCTTCTGCCCTGTTCCATGTTGTTTCTTCTGCACCGTTCCTTGTAGTTTCCTCCTCATCGTTCCATGTTGTTTCTTCTGCAACATTTTATGTCCTTTCCTCAGCGCCATTTCATGTAATTTCTCCTGCACCGCTTCATGATGTTTTTTCTGCACTGCTCCATGTCGTTTCTTCTGCAGTGCTCTGTCGTTTCTTCTGCACTGCTCCATGTCGTTTCTTCTGCACTGCTCCATGTGATTTCTTCTGCACTGCTCCATGTCGTTTCTTCTGCACTGCTCCATGTGATTTCTTCTGCACTGCTCTATGTCGTTTCTTCTGCACTGCTCCATGTCGTTTCTTCTGCACTGCTCCATGTCGTTTCTTCTGCACTGCTCTATGTCGTTTCTTCTGCACTGCTCCATGTTGTTTCTTCTACACTGCTCCATGTCGTTTCTTCTGCACTGCTCCATGTCGTTTCTTCTGCACTGCTCCATGTCGTTTCTTCTGCACTGCTCCATATAGTTTCTTCTGCACCATTCCATGTCATTTCTTCCTGCACCGTTCAATGTAATTTCTTCTGCACCGTTCCATGTAGTTTCTTCTGCACTATTCCATGTTGTTTCTTCTGCACCGTTCCATGTCGTTTCTTCCTGCACCGTTCAATGTAATTTCTTCTGCACCGTTCCATGTAGCTTCTTCTGCACCGTTCCATGTCGTTTCTTCTGCACTGTTCCATGTTGTTTCTTCTGCACCGTTCCATGTCGTTTCTTCTGCACCGTTCCATGTAGTTTCTTCTGCCCCATTCCATGTTATTTTCTTCAGCACTGCTCCATGTCGTTTCTTCAGCACTGTTCCATGTCATTTCTTCTGCACCCTTCCATGACGTTTTTTTCTGCCCCGTTCCATGTAATTTCTTCTGCACCGTTCCATGTTTTTTTTCCTGCACTGCTCCATGTTGTTCCTTCTACACTGCTCCATGTCCACTGTTCCAAGTTGTTTCTTCTACACAGTTCCATATAGTTTCTTCAGCATTGTTCTATGTTGTTTCTTCTACATTGCTCTATGTTATTTCTTCTGCAATGTTCCATGTTGTTTCTTTTACACTGCTCTGTGTCAGTTCTTCTGCACCATTCCATGTCGTTTCTTCAGCATTGTTTCATGTACTTTCTTCAGCACCGTTCCATGTCATTTCTTCCTGCACCGTTCAATGTAATTTCTTCTGCACTGCTCCATGTCGTTTCTTGTGCACCGTTCAATGTAATTTCTTCTGCACTGCTCCATGTCATTTCTTCCTGCACCGTTCAATGTAATTTCTTCTGCACCGTTCCATGTCGTTTCTTCTGCACCGTTCCATGTCGTTTCTTCTGCACCGTTCCATGTCGTTTCTTCTGCACCGTTCCATGTAGTTTCTTCAGCACTGCTCCATGTCGTTTCTTCTGCACCGTTCCATGTCGTTTCTTCTGCACCGTTCCATGTAGTTTCTTCAGCACTGCTCCATGTCGTTTCTTCTGCACTGTTCCATGTCCTTTCTTCTGCACTGTTCTATGTTGTTTCTTCTGCACTGTTCCATGTCCTTTCTTCTGCACTGTTCTATGTTGTTTCTTCAGCACTATTCCATGTCGTTTCTTCTGCACCGTTCCATATTTTTCTTTTCTGCACTGCTCCATGTCATTTCTTCTGCACTGCTCCATGTTGTTCCTTCTACACTGCTCTATGTCCATTGTTCCAAGTTGTTTCTTCTACACAGTTCCATATAGTTTCTTCAGCATTGTTCTATGTTGTTTCTTCTGCACTGCTCCATGTTGTTTCTTCTGCACCGCTCCGTGTAATTTCTTCTGCACTGCTCCATGTTGTTTCTTCTGCACTGCTCCATGTCGTTTCTTCTGCACTGCTCCATGTTGTTTCTTTTACACTGCTCCGTGTCATTTCTTCTGCACTGCTCCATGTTGTTTCTTCTGCACTGCTCCATGTCGTTTCTTCTGCACTGCTCCATGTCGTTTCTTCTGCACTGCTCCATGTCGTTTCTTCTGCACTGCTCCATGTCGTTTCTTCTGCACTGCTCCATGTCGTTTCTTCTGCACTGCTCCATGTTGTTTCTTTTACACTGCTCCGTGTCATTTCTTCTGCACCGCTCCATGTCGTTTCTTACGTACCGCTCCATGTCGTTTTTTCTACACAGTTCCTTATAGTTTCTTCAGCATTGTTCCATGTTGTTTCTTCTACACTGCTCCGTGTCATTTCTTCTGCATCATTCCGTGGTGTTTCTTCTGCATCATTCCGTGGTGCTTCTTCTACACTGCTCCATGTTGTTCCTTCTGCACTGCTCCATGTCGTTTCTTCTACACTGCTCCATGTTGTTCCTTCTGCACTGCTCCATGTCGTTTCTTCTACACTGCTCCATGTCGTTTCTTCTACACTGCTCCATGTTGTTCCTTCTGCACTGCTCCATGTTGTTTCTTCTGCACTGCTCCATGTTGTTCCTTCTACACTGCTCCATGTTGTTTCTTCTACACTGCTCCATGTTGTTCCTTCTACACTGCTCCATGTTGTTTCTTCTACACTGCTCCATGTTGTTTCTTCTACACTGCTCCATGTTGTTTCTTCTACACTGCTCCATGTTGTTTCTTCTACACTGCTCCATGTTGTTTCTTCTACACTGCTCCATGTTGTTCCTTCTGCACTGCTCCATGTTGTTTCTTCTACACTGCTCCATGTTGTTCCTTCTGCACTGCTCCATGTTGTTTCTTCTGCACTGCTCCATGTTGTTCCTTCTACACTGCTCCATGTTGTTTCTTCTACACTGCTCCATGTTGTTCCTTCTACACTGCTCCATGTTGTTTCTTCTACACTGCTCCATGTTGTTTCTTCTACACTGCTCCATGTTGTTTCTTCTACACTGCTCCATGTTGTTTCTTCTACACTGCTCCATGTTGTTTCTTCTACACTGCTCCATGTTGTTTCTTCTACACTGCTCCATGTTGTTTCTTCTACACTGCTCCATGTTGTTTCTTCTACACTGCTCCATGTTGTTTCTTCTGCACTGCTCCATGTTGTTTCTTCTACACTGCTCCATGTTGTTCTACACTGCTCCATGTTGTTTCTTCTACACTGCTCCATGTTGTTTCTTCTACACTGCTCCATGTTGTTTCTTCTACACTGCTCCATGTTGTTTCTTCTACACTGCTCCATGTTGTTCCTTCTGCACTGCTCCATGTTGTTTCTTCTGCACTGCTCCATGTTGTTTCTTCTACACTGCTCCATGTTGTTTCTTCTACACTGCTCCATGTTGTTTCTTCTGCACTGCTCCATGTTGTTTCTTCTGCACTGCTCCATGTTGTTTCTTCTACACTGCTCCATGTTGTTTCTTCTACACTGCTCCATGTTGTTTCTTCTACACTGCTCCATGTTGTTTCTTCTACACTGCTCCATGTTGTTCCTTCTGCACTGCTCCATGTTGTTTCTTCTACACTGCTCCATGTTGTTCCTTCTGCACTGCTCCATGTTGTTTCTTCTGCACTGCTCCATGTTGTTCCTTCTACACTGCTCCATGTTGTTTCTTCTACACTGCTCCATGTTGTTCCTTCTACACTGCTCCATGTTGTTTCTTCTACACTGCTCCATGTTGTTTCTTCTACACTGCTCCATGTTGTTTCTTCTACACTGCTCCATGTTGTTTCTTCTACACTGCTCCATGTTGTTTCTTCTACACTGCTCCATGTTGTTTCTTCTACACTGCTCCATGTTGTTTCTTCTGCACTGCTCCATGTTGTTTCTTCTACACTGCTCCATGTTGTTTCTTCTACACTGCTCCATGTTGTTTCTTCTACACTGCTCCATGTTGTTTCTTCTACACTGCTCCATGTTGTTTCTTCTACACTGCTCCATGTTGTTTCTTCTGCACTGCTCCATGTTGTTTCTTCTACACTGCTCCATGTTGTTTCTTCTACACTGCTCCATGTTGTTTCTTCTGCACTGCTCCATGTTGTTTCTTCTACACTGCTCCATGTTGTTTCTTCTACACTGCTCCATGTTGTTTCTTCTACACTGCTCCATGTTGTTTCTTCTGCACTGCTCCATGTTGTTTCTTCTACACTGCTCCATGTTGTTTCTTCTACACTGCTCCGTGTCATTTCTTCTCCACCATTAAGTGTTGTTTCTTTTGTACCCTTCCGCTGTGAGATCTCATAGCAATCAATGAGAACTTTAATAACGCTGCACTGGAAAACCACAGCAATAAAATATGTATTATAAATCCTACGCTGTTTTTAATTTGGAATTTTCAGCTTCAGCCATCTTCTGCTCCCAGCACAACCCCTGTAATATTTGATAGGTGAGCTCTGGTTGGTTCCTATGGGCATTGAAGGGCATTCTTACTGTAAGACCGATAAATCTCCCCCATGATTTCTGTCTGTGTGAATATGTTCTTACAGGGCTATCTGCACCCCATTTATTGCATATCCACAGAATAGATGAGGGACCGATACTCCTGTGTACAACGTGGGCTTGTGGTGATCTGCAGTTGAGGTATATGGGACATAAGCAACAAAAAATAGCCGGCATGGTAACTAACCAGACACGTGCACAATATCGTGTGTGCAGCAGGGTCTCTCTCCATCCAGTACTGCATTATTCCTATAAGGTGCAAACAAAACCTAGTGATGGGGTCCTTCTCTACAGCCATATGTCTCGCCTCTATGGCGTTTGTATGATCATTTGTTCCTCTTTATATTGGAGTGTATATATTATGTGTAGGTGTGTGTATATTATGTGTAGGTGTGTGTATATTATGTGTAGGTGTGTATGGAGGAGTATATATTATGTGTGTGTATACAGTATATATTATGTGTAGGTGTCTATGGAGGTGTATATATTATGTGTAGGTGTATATATATATATATTATGTGTATATGTGTATGGAAGTGTATATAGTATGTGTAGGTGTGTATATATATTGTGTGTAGGTGTGTATGGAGGTGTATATATTATGTGTAGGTGTGTATGTAGGTTTATATATTATGTATAGGCGTTTATATATATTATATGTGGTTATAAATATATATATTATGTGTAGGTGTGTATGGAGGTGTATATATTATGTATATTATGTGTAGGTGTGTATATATATTATGTATAGGTGTGTATGGAAGTGTATATACATTATGTGTAGGTGTGTATGGAGGTGTATATATTATGTGTAGGTGTGTATATATATTATGTGTAGGTGTGTATATATATTATGTGTAGGTGTGTATGGAGGTGTATATATTATGTGTAGGTCTGTATGTAGGTTTATATATTATGTATAGGCGTGTATATATATTATATGTGGTTATAAATATATATATTATGTGTAGGTGTGTATGGAGGTGTATATATTATGTATATTATGTGTAGGTGTGTATGGAAGTATATACATTATGTATAGGTGTGTATGGAGGTGTATATATTATGTGTAGGTGTGTATATATATATTATGTGTAGGTGTGTATATATATTATGTGTAGGTGTGTATATATATTATGTGTAGGTGTGTATGAAGGTGTATATATTATGTATAGGTGTATATATATATGTATATATATATATATATATATATATATATATATATTATGTGTAGGTGTGTATATATATTATGTGTAGGTGTGTATATATATTATGTGTAGGTGTGTATATATATTATGTGTAGGTGTGTATATATATTATGTGTAGGTGTGTATATATATTATGTGTAGGTGTGTATAGATATTATGTATAGGTGTGTTTATATATTATGTATAGGTGTATAGAGGTGTATATATTACGGGTAGGTGTATATATATTATGTGTGTTATGTCTAACGTGTATATCCATGTACATATATGTATACTAGGCCTCACAACTACTTACCTGAAACTTCACCCTCCTCAAAGAAACTTCTAGAAAGCACACGAGTACCCCTCCCACGCTTCACGCTCGCCGCTGCCGTTCTGTCTATACGGTAAAAATTACATTCTGTCAAACCTGCAGTAAAAAACCAGATCAAAGCGAGGAATAACAAAAAGGCTTTCACGCAGCCGGCCCGGAGATCTGAGACTGCAGGACACTTCACGGCCATAAACACATTTTATGATAATTTAAATTCCCGGATTCGAAAAAACGTAAATCGCAGTGGCGTCCGCCATAGATGAAAGGAAGCGCAGCCCCGGCCCCTTAATTCCCCGGCACCTCCTAACATTAAATTCATTGCATTTTATTTGCGAAGCGTCGGTATTACGGTATTATAAATATTGATACACGGCAGGTAAGCGCGGGAAGAGCCGGCGGATGGGAGGAAGAATAGAACCCCGGCTGTAGACAATGTAATTGCTCTGCATATTAAGCTGCAGCCGCGGACGTCGCCGCTCATTATGTTACTCGAGTGCCGGCACCAACTTTTCAGATGTAATCAGTCGAATTACTTAACGGGAAACATCTCTTTTTTTTTCCTGCTTCTTCAGATTCTACTAATTATATGATAATGAAGGAAACACAAAGACTTCGTAAGGAGTTCGTTCTATGCGGCAGCAACAACCTGCGCATAAGTGGAATTAGAAAAGTAACTTTACTTAAAGGGGCAGTCCAATATAAGTTATCTGCTATCCACGGGAAAGGGGATAAGAGTCGGGTCATGGGAGGGGGGCATCCCCCGTGATCTCCATTGTCAGGACCCTGTGGATAAGGGATATGTTATTATACAAGGGTTGTGTCAAGGACTTTGAGCTTTATTCACATCATGTTTTAAAGGGGAAATCCGCAAACAACTATAAATTGACTGCAGGCAGGGGGGTGCAGGAAACTTTTAAGAATATTATATACCATACTTACCCATCCCTGTGCCGCTGCCAACTTCCTGTCACAAACCGGGGGAAGGTCAGCCAATCAGTGACTGCAGTAGTGTCCCGCCACAGTCACTGACTGGCTGAGAGGGCATTCTTGAGCCAGGGTGGGGTTGCTGCAGGAGCGAGAGCTATAGGAGACCAGTGTGTGTCTGGGAGAGGCGATGCACCACTATGAGGGCACAGGGACAGGTAAGTATACATTCTTTATTATGTTCCTGCACCCACTGCCTGCAGTGTTTTTTTAGTTTCCCATAGTTCTCCCTTTAAGCCGTATGTCAGGTTACACGTTTGCATCATGTGAGAAAGAGGAAGGTGACATGTAGACTGATGCGCTGCAGAAGGGCTCATAGACTTAAATGGGCTAAGCTTAGTGTAGTCGTGACTAAGTCTGGTTCATCTTCAGAATGTGGTTGACCACATTTTTGACTCTATTCAAAAAAATAGACCAAACTTGGTCGAATTTAACTACATTTGGCCCAATGAAGTCCGTGGGCAACACGTCTGGACTCCTTATTGGCAGGATGTTGTGGTCAGAGGAAGGGCTTCAAACATGATGTCAATGAAGCTTGAAAACGTGCATGTGTCTAATAGAGATGATGACCCCAAATGCTCAGCAACTGATCACCGGTGGCTGAAGAAGTTGGATGCCACCCTAGGAAGTCCTGGAAAACATGGATACAACCTATGGCCCTTGGCTGTGTCCATGTTTTCCAGGCAGCCTTAGGGCTGCATCCAACTTCTTCATCCACCGGTAATCACATGCTGAGCATTTGGGTTCGGACGATCCCGAGTGTGCTCGAGGTTCGCTCATCTCTAGCGTCTAACCCTTCTGTGCCTGGGACCTCTGGTATAATCTTCATCAAGAGAAGAAACGATTTTAGATGTACACCTCCAGTATAGAGGAATTTCGTCCCTCTTTGACCATCTGAAATGTCGAGACCCATTCTAAAAACAAAAGTAAATAATAGAATGGACACATAGAAATCGTAGACCCCCAGAGCACTAAAAGAGAATTTATCACCTAGATTTATTTTTTCAGCCAGATTCAGGTGCAATTTTTATTTATTTATTGGCTGTACAGTAGGCCACGCCCCATTTGTTGCATTAACCCCACCCCTTTTATAATGGGCGGAAAAGTGTCTAAAGTTTGGGAAAAGTGTCGAAAACTCTCAATAAGGCTATGTTCACACTACGTAAAAAACATGGCCGTATTTCATAACAACGGCCCTTGTTTGCGCAAATACGGTTGTTGTTATGAAATAAAGCCGTGTTTTTTACGTGGTGTGAACCCGCCCTAAATGTGGAGAAATGTCCAGTGCGCCACTTTTTCAGCCAAAACTCTGATGGGGACACTTACCCCCCCACCCCCCCAATCTTTTTTTTTTTTTATATCTCTTTTTTTTCTGTAAAGTGTCACTGTCGTTTTTTTTGTTTTTTTCCCCAGAAATTAATAGTCCAGGTGATTTTAAGAAACTTTGTAATTGGGTTTATTAGGCAAATATGCTATTATCTGCATTCAGAAAGACTTTCCCCAGGTTCCCCCCCCCCTCATTCACTGCTCATTATCAGGAAATCTCAACTCTTTTCCATCAGTCGGGCCCTGTGTAACCTATGGAGAGGGGAGGGAGGAGGGAGATTAGTCGGCAGTAGAAAACAAAGGATTACACAGTGGGACCTGTGTGAAAGCCGGTATTCAGAAGTCAGAGAAGTTAGTGCTGACTTCAGAGGAGAGAGCCTGGTGATGTAGCTGTAAATTAACTCTTTGTTGTCCTGTTTTGGTGCCTCATCTCCCTCCACCCCTCCCCTCTCCATAGAGGACAATGAAGACAGGGGGAGAGCTTCAAACTGCTTTCTCATGATAAAAATGCATTTTTCGCTAATAAACCCAATTACAAAGTTTCTTAAAATCACCTGTTCTATTGATTTTGGCAAAAAAAATTGTAACCGACAGTGACACGTTAATCTTTTCTATATGATTAAGGGGGGCAGCCATCTTGCCTAAACTATTTGAAGATAAATTTCTCCTGTACAGTTTGGCGGGTACTAATAAAAAAAAAAAAAATTTAAATAAAAAGATTTTTTTCCTGAAAATTTGAATTTGATCCATTCTAAAAAAAGACTTGTTCATCTATGTTCAGATTGAAGGATAAGAGGCTCGCACCGGAGACCTAATGCAGATGTGTGTGCAGACATTGTTTAGCTTATAGATTTAGTCTCCCACCTCCTCGAATTTACGGTGTTCCTTTTTCCGGACGTTATTTGGGCGCTGCGGCTACTTCTCGTGGTGTCTGCGATAAATTCTCGGCTACATTGCCAAGAACCAATAGAAACTTTCCCGTTCTATAAATACGCCAATGTCTTCATGCCATCAATAAACCCCGCCGCCTGTTATAAAATAAACCGATAAGATGTGACGGGTTTAGCGGAATGTCTCTAAGCTTTTTCCAATATCCTTCACGTTCCTCTTGATTTATCAAAGGTCAGTAACATTTACACAAATCCGCTGCTTTCTACACCATTTCTGTAGGAAAAAAAAATACTTCTCATATTTGTCAGATTCACCGGAGATAGCCAGCAGACGGGGGTCGGCGAGGTAAAGCGCATAAAGACGGGATAATGGCTTCATAGCCCACAGCACAACACTAGTACAATTAATAGAACAGACGAGGACAAGAGACATGTTATTCTACCGCAAACTCTGACCCCAAGATTATGTGACACCGCAGAGTAAGGAACTTCAATCTGTCATATGTTCAGAACAACGAGAGTTACCCATAGGCGGCAATTTACTAGTATAATATTATAGTAGTTATATTCCTGTATATAGGAGCAGTATTATAGTAGTTATATTCCTGTATATAGGGGCAGTATTATGGTAGTTATATCCCTGTATAAAGGAGCAGTATTATAGTAGTTATATTCCTGTATATAGGAGCAGTATTATAGTAGTTATATTCTTGTATATAGGGGCAGTATTATAGTAGTTATATTCCTGTATATAGGAGCAGTATTATAGTAGTTATATTCCTGTATATAGGAGCAGTATTATAGTAGTTATATTCTTGTATATAGGAGCAGTATTATAGTAGTTATATTCCTGTATATAGGAGCAGTATTATAGTAGTTATATTCCTGTATATAGGAGCAGTATTATAGTAGTTATATTCTTGTATATAGGAGCAGTATTATAGTAGTTATATTCTTGTATATAGGGGCAGTATTATAGTAGTTATATTCCTGTATATAGGGAGCAGTATTATAGTAGTTATATTCCTGTATATAGGAGCAGTATTATAGTAGTTATATTCCTGTATATAGGATCAGTATTATAGTAGTTATATTCTTGTATATAGGAGCAGTATTATAGTAGTTACCGGCACGAGGTACATGGGGCAGTATTATAGTAGTTATATTCCTGTATATAGGAGCAGTATTATAGTAGTTATATTCTTGTATATAGGAGCAGTATTATAGTAGTTATATTCCTGTATATAGGAGCAGTATTATAGTAGTTATATTCATGTATATAGGAGCAGTATTATAGTAGTTATATTCTTGTATATAGGAGCAGTATTATAGTAGTTATATTCCTGTATATAGGGAGTAGTATTATAGTAGTTATATTCCTGTATATAGGGGCAGTATTATAGTAGTTATATTCCTGTATATAGGGAGTAGTATTATAGCAGTTATATTCCTGTATATAGGAGCAGTATTATAGTAGTTATATCCCTGTATATAGGAGTAGTGTTATAGTAGTAATATTCTTGTATATGGGGGCAGTATTATAGTAGTTATATCCCTGTATATAGGAGCAGTATTATAGTAGTTATATTCCTGTATATAGTATTATAGTAGTTATATTCTTGTATATAGGAGCAGTATTATAGTAGTTATATTCTTGTATATAGGAGCAGTATTATAGTAGTTATATCCCTGTATATAGGAGCAGTATTATAGTAGTTATATTCCTGTATATAGGAGCAGTATTATAGTAGTATATTCCTGTATATAGGAGCAGTATTATAGTAGTTATATTCCTGTATATAGGAGCAGTATTATAGTAGTTATATTCCTGTATATAGGAGCAGTATTATAGCAGTTATATTCCTGTATATAGGAGCAGTATTATAGTAGTTATATTCCTGTATATAGGAGCAGTGTTATAGTAGTAATATTCTTGTATATGGGGGCAGTATTATAGTAGTTATATCCCTGTATATAGGAGCAGTATTATAGTAGTTATATCCCTGTATATAGGAGCAGTGTTATAGTAGTTATACACGAACTGGAGAGAGTGGAACGGCTGCACATCCCATCTATGGCTGACACTAATGCCGCTAGGCCTATATTAAAAATCAACACCAGAGTGTCTGTATATGAATTGATCAAGCCATATTGCCCCGTGTACCACCGCGCAGGTCCTCTGGTCCACACGGGTCCCTACGCTAACTCCACACCGTGTCGGTCAGCGACCGCCAACCCCGCAAAGCGTGCACGTGCAGGTAAGGGAGTCCATGGAACGGCCCTGCAACCCCAATGTCACAGGACCAGACCCAAAAAAACCCACCAAAACCTGGCCAGCACCACCGGCGGGGAAGGCTGCCCCCAAACGACACCAGTATGGATATGGTATTACACTTACCATTGCTGCTCTCACAGAATGGGGAAGACATAGGGTCCAGACATGTGAGCACAGGCATATCCTGCTAATTTTGGTCATGTGGGTCTTATAAAGGAGTGCGAGCTGTTCAGAGAGGGAGAACTGTGAAACACGAACTGGAGAGAATGGAACCGCTGCACATCCCATCTATGGCTGATACTAATGCCGCTAGGCCTATATAAAAAGTGTAGGGACCCATGTGTATCAGATACCGGCACGAGGTACATGGGGCAGTATGGCTTGATCAATTCATACACAAAATTCTGATGTGTTTTTTATTTAGCCAAGCGGCACTAGTATCAGCCATAGGTGTGAGGTGCAGCACTCTGTTTCTTCCCTGAACCGCATTTTGTTTCTCTCTTTTCTCCGTGTATTGCACTCCTCCTGGTGAGACCCACATGACCGCAATTAGCAGGAGACACCTGAGTGCTCATGGTTTTAATCCCTCCTGTTTTTTCCCATTCTGTTTGCTGCAGCTATGGTGAGTGCAATACCTCATCCAGACTTGTGCTGTTTGGGGGCGACCTTCTCCGCCGGCGGTGCTGGCCGGGTTCTGGTGTGGTGTTTTTGGGTCTGGTCCTGTGACATGGGGGTCGCAGGGCCGTCCCATGGCCCCCGTTCCCTGACTGTGCGTGCCTGCGGGGTTGGTGGCCACTGACTGGCACGGTGTGGACTTAGTGTAGGGACCCATGTGTATCAGATACCGGCACGAGGTACATGGGGCAGTGTGGCTTGATCAATTCATACACAAAATTCTGATGTGTTTTTTTATTCAGCCTAGCGGCACTAGTATCAGCCATAGGTGTGAGGTGCAGCACTCTGTTTCTTCCCTGAACCGCATTATAGTAGTTATATTCCTGTATATAGGAGCAGTATTATAGTACTTATATTCCTGTATATAGGAGCAGTATTATAGTACTTATATTCCTGTATATAGGAGCAGTGTTATAGTAGTTATATTCTTGTATATAGGGGGCAGTATTATAGTAGTTATATTCCTGTATATAGGAGCAGTATTATAGTAGTTATATTCCTTTATATAGGGGGCAGTATTATAGTAGTTATATTCTTGTATATAGGAGCAGTATTATAGTAGTTATATTCCTGTATATAGGAGCAGTATTATAGTAGTTATATTCCTGTATATAGGGGGCAGTATTATAGTAGTTATATTCTTGTATATAGGAGGTAGTATTATAGCAGTTATATTCCTGTATATAGGAGCAGTATTATAGTAGTATATTCTTGTATATAGGAGCAGTATTATAGTAGTTATATTCCTGTATATAGGAGCAGTATTATAGTAGTTATATTCCTGTATATAGGGGCAGTATTATAGTAGTTATATTCCTGTACATAGGGGCAGTATTATAGTAGTTATATGCACAAGCCAAAAAGACAGAAATGGCTGCACATCGCACCCATGGCTGACACGAAAGCTTATTCAGCTACATTTAAAACCAACATCAGAAGTTAGTATATAATTTGGCCAAACCATATTGCCTCATGTACCACGTGCAGGTCTTCTGATACACATGAGTCCCTAACCAAAAAACATCACTGTGCCGGTCAGCGACCACAATCCCCGCAAAACGTGCGCAAGCAGAGAAGGGGGGCCACGGAATGGCCCTGCAAGCCCATTGTCACAGGACCAGACCCTAAAGGGCCAGTGACCTACTGAGCTACATGAGCCAGGAGAATGAATGAATCAGGAGAGTCTAGTTCACTTTGAGCTACTGAACTAAACACCAGAACCAATCAGGAGAGTTTAGTTTAATTACATGTATATGACTGTGCTCAGCAGTGACACCTGTGGTGGTTACAGGTACTGACTTGTGATAAATGTATGAAGAAGCAGTAAAGCTGCAAGTAGCTGCAAGTTTATTACCTTAATTTTCCAGCATGGGGGCTGAAATGCAAATGGTTGAGTGAAAGCGATAGAGCTGGGGCTGCTGTGCTGGATTTTCTATCACCCCCTGGCTGCTGTGTTGGACCCTATGTCGCCTCCTTGGCTGCTGTGCTGGACTCTCTGTCGCCTCCCTGGTTGCTGTGCTGGACTCTCTGACGCCCCCCTGACTTCTGTGCTGGACTCTATGTCGCCCCCCTGACTGCTGTGCTGGACCCTATGTCGCCCCCCTGGCTGCTGTGCTGGACTCTCTGTCGCCCCCTGACTGCTGTGCTGGACTCTCTGTCGCCCCCCTGGCTGCTGTGCTGGACTCTCTGTCGCCCCTGGCTGCTGTGCTGGACTCTCTGTCGCCCCCCTGACTGCTGTGCTGGACTCTCTGTCGCCCCCCTGGCTGCTGTGCTGGACTCTGTCGCCCCCCTGACTGCTGTGCTGGACTCTGTCGCCCCCCTGGCTGCTGTGTTCGACTCTCTGTCGCCCCCCTGGCTGCTGTGCTGGACTCTCTGTCGCCCCCCTGGCTGCTGTGCTGGACTCTCTGTCGCCCCCTGACTGCTGTGCTGGACTCTGTCGCCCCCCTGGCTGCTGTGCTGGACTCTCTGTCGCCCCCTGACTGCTGTGCTGGACTCTGTCGCCCCCCTGGCTGCTGTGCTGGACTCTCTGTCGCCCCACTGGCTGCTGTGCTGGACTCTCTGTCGCCCCCTGGCTGCTGTGCTGGACTCTCTGTGGCCCCCCTGGCTGCTGTGCTGGACTCTCTGTCGCCCCCCTGACTGCTGTGCTGGACTCTCTGTCGCCCCCCTGGCTGCTGTGTTGGACTCTCTGTCGCCCCCCTGGCTGCTGTGTTCGACTCTCTGTCACCCCCCTGGCTGCTGTGCTGGACTCTCTGTCGCCCCCCTGGCTGCTGTGCTGGACTCTCTGTTGCCCCCCTGGCTGCTGTTCTGGACTCTCTGTCACCCCCCTTGCTGCTGTGCTGGACTCTCTGTCGCCCCCCTGACTGCTGTGCTGGACTCTCTGTCGCCCCCCTGGCTGCTGTGCTGGACTCTCTGTCGCCCCCCTGGCTGCTGTGCTGGACTCTCTGTAGCCCCCCTGGCTGCTGTGTTTGACTCTCTGTCGCCCCCCTGACTGCTGTGCTGGACTCTCTGTCGCCCCCCTGACTGCTGTGCTGGACTCTCTGTCGCCCCCCCTGGCTGCTGTGTTCGACTCTCTGTGGCCCCCCTGGCTGCTGTGCTGGACTCTCTGTCGCCCCCCTAGCTGCTGTGCTGGATTCTCTATCACCCCCTGGCTGCTGTGCTGGACTCTCTGTCGCCCCCCTGGCTGCTGTGCTGGACTCTCTGTCGCCCCCCTGGCTGCTGTGCTGGACTCTCTGTCGCCCCCCTGGCTGCTGTGCTGCTGTCTAATAATCCAGAATGTCTGATATTATTGTTTTGGCTTCCAGCACAGATCTGCAATGACAAATCTCTTTGGTTTCGGCGATAACTCTCAGAACTCTGGATTTACAGTTGTCTGTAACATACGACTGGCTGGAAGAAGACGACATAAAAAATAAATAGGAAGGAAATGTGATTTTTGAGCGGTGTCATGTAAAGACATAAGGGGGGGGTGACGTGATTAGCAGAGCCCAACGTGTTTTATGAATCCGGGAGGACGAGGGACAGGAGCTTCATCTGGTGATAAATGACTGTATACTCATCTTACTGCAGCTTCACATATACTGCGCCGGCAGATAGATGGGAAACCAATGGTGTGCAACCATCCCAGGCCGAAATCTGTGCCGGACCTGACGAGGAGATGTGTGAGTGTGAGGGGTCTGGTCTGGGGCCTGTAGTTATATAGGGGTCAGGTCTGGGGCCTCTAGTTACTTAGGAGTCTGGGGCCTGTAGCTATTTAGGGGTCTGGTCTGGGGCCTCTAGTTATTTAGGGGTCTGGAGCCATTAGCTATTTGGGGGTCTGGTCTGGGGTCTGTAGTTATATAGGAGTCTGGGCCTGTAGTTATTTAGGGGTCTGGTCTGAGCCCTGTGGTTATTTAGGGGTCTGTAGTTATTTAGGGGTCTGGTCTGGGCCCTGTAGTTATTTAGGGGTCTGGGGCCTGTAGTTATTTAGGGGTCTGGTCAGGGCCCTATAGTTATTTAGGGGTCTGTGGTTATTTAGGGGTCTGGGGCCTGTAGTTACTTGGGGGTTCTGGCTTAGAGACCATAAATATTTATCTGGTCTTGTCCAATGTTCTCTCTAAGAATTTGTAGCCAGTGAGTAGGATAGTTGGGAACCTGAGCGTCCTTCCCTCTAATAGAGGTTATTGTCTATGTCCCTGGTGATCTAGGGAAGTGAAAGGGATAATGTCTGAATCTTTTGTAATCTGTGGAAGGGAAGGCCAGGAGGCATACATTGTAGTAAAGAGGTTGGCATCCCTGACTATCTATGACAATGAGAGGGTTAATATTAAAATTTTTGGTGGTCTCAGTGAAGGGGATAATGTCAGAATCCCTGGTGGCCTACTGCAACCGAGAAGCTAACTGTAGTATCCCTGGTGATCTGGGGTAGTGAAAAGGTTAATTCCTATATCCCTGGTGGTAAGGGGCAGTGAAGGGTCTAAGTCAATCATAGAGTTACAGTTATGATCCCTGGTGAAGAACAGTGCTCTAATTCTATATCCCTGGTGGCCAGTGGTTATTTATCTCCTCAGGTCCCAGGCTGTATAAGAAGGCTGGACACTAAGGGTTCAGCTTCCCGCTTTACCTGCATCATAGAGGAGGAGGTTATCATAGATAGAGAGGACTGTGTAGATATAACTGGGACCCCCACTGATTGCAGGACTGTAGATAAGAAAGAACATTAAGGAACCATTCACATCTATGGCACTGATGTAAGGAGAGCTCCCCTATGTTCATCGCTGCTTTAGACTTGGAATAACAAGTTCAGACCCTCACATACTGTACGTGTCCTTCATCAACTATCCAGTGCAGAGGTGAAAAGCGATTTAAAGTGGAATATCCTTTTAAAGGGGTACTACGCCGAAAATCTTTTTCTACAAAATCAACTGGTTTTAGAAAGTTATAGAGATTTGTAAATTTACTTCTATTTAAAAATCTCCAGTCTTCCAGTACTTATCAGATGCTGTATGTCCTGCAGGAAGTGATGTATTCTCTCCAGTCTGACACAGTGCTCTCTGCTGCCCCCTCTGTCTATGTCAGGAACTGTCCAGAGCAGGAGAGGTTTTCTATGGGGATTTGTTGCTGCTCTGGACAGTTCCTGACATGGACAGAGGTGGCAGCAGAGATCACTGTGTCAGACTGGAGAGAATACACCACTTCCTGCAGGACATACAGCAGCTGATAGGTACTGGCAGACTAAAAATAATGTAGGCGTAATTTACAAATCTCTGACACTGGTTGATGTCTCTGAATTACCCCTTTAAAGGGAAACTCCACATAAGGAAAACTTGTTTTCTATTAAAAGTACATTAAAAGTTATATAAGCTTCAATGATTTTGACTTGTTTTTCCAAAAACTTTTAACAAATTAAACACATTATTTGGATTATCTCGTTCCCTTTAAGGAAAACACTAACTAAAAGACGCAATTATACATATAAAACATACACTAATAACGCTATAAGCCTAATAGGCAAACGACATGAGAGGTATTTTGGCCCTTCCCGCGCACCGTACGCTGCCGGCTTCATTCTGCCGCTGTGGAAGTGCAGTACACGTAATCACTGAGTGTTGGATGTGACAGCAGCGGAGGAGGAGGACTCGGCACCGCCACCATGGACCGGGGAGGGATGAAGCACCGGGATGGACGCCCGGAGATGAGCGGCTACAGCGTGTACGAAGAGGAGAACGAAAGACTCATGGACGGCCTCCGCCAAAAAACCAACGCGCTGAAATCTGTGAGTATAAACCTGACCCGCCGGGGCCTCCGTACATCTTAGCGGCCGTCAGCGTCTGGAGCCGCTGCAGGACTACACATCCCGTCATGCCTCTGTGCTGGCTGTTAATGGTCCTAGGCGAGCGAGCATCATGGGACTTGTAGTTTTATTCTTTTATTTAGTTTGTTTTCTTTATTTTTTGGATGGTGAAAAGTGTGAATAGCGTCAGATACAGGTGTCCTTAAAGGGGTACTCTAGAGTAATACCCACAACTACTCTTTTGCCAAATTGTAGCTCTCCAGCTGTTGCGAAACTACAACTCCCAGCATGCCCAGACAGCCGAAGGCTGTCTGGGCATGCTGGGAGTTGTAGTTCCGCAACAGCTGGAGAGGCACAGATTGGAGATGTCTGCTATAATACTTATATAAGAGCATAAATTGCAGTACACAACACTTTGTTCTGAGTATACTGTATATATATATATATATATATATCTCCCCACTATACACATGGACAGCCGCCCCTCACCTCAGCTACTCTCCATACGTGTGAGGTATACAGCTCTCCGCCCCCGGTCATAGTCCGCTGCAGCGTGTACACAGTCAGTAATGATGTCTCTTGTCTTTCTTACACGTATGTCGGCTGTTTGTTACCAGCAATGGGGTCGTCCCTGGTCACTGTACCTGTTATGATGGTTCCCGCACAGCCATCAGGGCATGATGAGGGTTGTAGTTGTAGCAGGACCATACACCATAACTTAGGGCCCTATTACATGGGATGATTATCGTGCGAAAAATCGTTAAACCGTTCGCATCTAAACGATAATCGTTCTGTGTAATTGCTGGCAACGATTGAAAAATCGTTTGTATGTCGTTGATCGTTGATTTAGGGTACTATTACACGGAACGATAATCGGCCGATTATCGCTCTGTGTAATAAAGACAACGATCAGCTGATGACAATGATCATCGGCTGATCGTTGATCTAGTTTGCAATCTATAATTGTCGACGCCGACCGCGCATCGCCTCGTGTAATAGCGGTGTGCGACTGACGATCTACATTGCCTATCCTCGCTCCAGGGCTGCTCCTGCGGTCCGCTTCTCCCCGAGTCCCGTGCGCTCCTGCTTTAGAGCGGCCGCTCAGCCACAGGCCGGGATCGCCGAGGCCTGTGATTGGCTGAGCGGCCAGTCAGCTGACAGGCCGCTCTAAAGCAGGAGTGCGC
The DNA here is from genome assembly GCF_027789765.1 of Dendropsophus ebraccatus. Classification (NCBI taxonomy): domain Eukaryota; kingdom Metazoa; phylum Chordata; class Amphibia; order Anura; family Hylidae; genus Dendropsophus; species Dendropsophus ebraccatus. The sequence continues at coordinate 211,979,798 of NC_091455.1, forward strand.
GGGACCCAGGGAGAAGCAGAGCGCAGCAGCAGCCCTGGAGCGTGGATAGGCAATGTATATAGTTTAAGCAAGGGCTGCAAGGACATCGGTAACGATGTCCATGCAGCCCTTGTTAAACAATTTTTGGGCCGTGTAATAGGCCCAGTAAACGAGCACCAATCTAGCCGATCGGCGCTCGTTTACAGTTGTTATCGGACCTTCATCAGCCCGTCTAATAGTACCCTTAGATCTGAACCTAAAATTATCGGTAATCGTTCGCTGTAATTCCACATTCGTTCGCTCAAGTTCCGCGTTTTTCACTAATCGCTCAGTGTAATTGCACATTGTCTGTTGTTTTGCTGGGATCAGAAGGAATAAACGATCATAATAACGATCGTAACTAACGACTATCGTTCTGTGTAATATGGTGAACAATTTGAGTTTAATGATAAACAATCTCGTTTGCGATCGTTTATCGTTAGTCGTTAAAAATTGTTCCATGTAATAGGACCCTTACAGCATTTATGTGGAAACCTCTGAAACATTTGTTGGAGAATACATACGATGAATCCATATAAAAAAATAGTACATGGATAGTACAGGGGCAGTATAGGGATAGTATAGGGATAGTATAGGGATAGTACAGGGGCAGTATAGGGATAGTATAGGGTTAGTATAGGGATAGTACAGGGGCAGTATAGGGATAGTATAGGAATAGTACAGGGGCAGTATAGTGATAGTACAGGGGCAGTATAGGGATAGTACAGGGGCAGTATAGGGATAGTACAGGGGCAGTATAGGGATAGTACAGGGGCAATGTAGGGATAGTACAGGGGCAGTATAGGCCCATAGCAGTCGATCACCTAATGCATCACCCTCTATGGGCCATCTATCCAATTGAAAGGGGTCTCGTTGCCTTAAAGTCCCTAGAGCGCCCCCTCAAGGTGTATTACTAGATGCCTGGGGTTGACTGGGACATATGGCTCTATATCGGAGGTGTGAATCTCAAATACACAGTGGCCAAAATTAAATTTAGCGTTTTTTAATGGACCGCCACAAAGATTGATGAACATACAGGTGAACAAAGCCAAAAGGCAAGACGGATAAATGCAACTTGATGTAATTCTGGAAGAAACTGGGATATTGAGGATTAGGGAGGTGGAGCAGATAGGTCCTCCCTGTATAACACATGATGAAGACGACAGCAGTTTAAGGCCTAGTTCACCATGAGCAAAAATGGCGGAATGTGAACTGGGCTTAATTTTCTTTCTTATACAGGAAAGCAATTAAAGGGGAACGCTGGTGGGAAAACGTAGTTTTCAAATCAACTGGTGTCAAAAAGTTATATAGATTTGTAATTTACTTCTATTTAAAAATCTGCAGTCTTCCAGTACTTATCAGCTGCTGTATGTCCTACAGGAAGTGGTGTATTTTCTCCAGTGTGACACAGTGCTCTCTGCTGCCACCTCTGTCCATGTCAGGAACTGTCCAGAGCAGGAGAGGTTTTCTATGGTGATTTGCTGCTGCTCTGGACAGTTCCTGACATGGCCAGAGGTGGCAGCAGAGAGCCCTGTGTCACACTGGAGAGAATACACCACTTCCTGCAGGACATACAGCAGCTGATAAGTACTGAAAGATTGGAGAGAATACACCACTTCCTGCAGGACATACAGCAGCTATAGAAATAATTTACAAACCATAATAACTTTCTGACACCAGTTAAAATACATATATATTTTCGGAGTGTCCATTTAAACCTGCACTTGGAGACGACATCTCCTGCACCATCTTTTTTGTAGGAAGCTTCAGAACCACCAATACAGTTGTCTTTACAGCGCCATCATACTACAGTGTTTGGTATTACAGCTTATCCAACATAAATTCTGGATAAATTGGGTGCAAGCAGAGGATGGGGGGTAAAGTTATACGGAGTTCATACTTACCTGTCCCAGTGTCTGCTCTGATCAGCATCACTAGGCTACTGACAGACACTAGTCACCAGTTTCTCCTGTGCTATCCCGCCAGGAAGCACCTGTTCAAACAGTCGATGACCTGCATCGGTGTCTGGTCACTGACAGGCTGGGTGGCATTCCTGAACCGGGAAATGATAGAAAGAGCTGCAGGTGACCGGCAGCTGTCAGAGAGCTGGTGATGTTGTGCTGGGGGGAGGGCACAGGGACAGGTAAGTATAGCCCCCAACAGGTAACAATTAGTTGATTGAGAAGGGCATGAAGAAACCAAATATCCCCCCCCCACAATGATAAAAGCATTGAGTTATTGATGGAAGAAATCACTTTAAGGACTAAATTTACGCTCCGATTGCAAGCTAATTTTTTCCGTTTTTTTGTTTTAGCTTTCTATCGATATTGGGACAGAAGTAAAATACCACAATAAGATGCTGTCTGAGATGGTGAGTATGTGATAGCGGAGACTTAGGAGAATCGAAACCATAGAAGGTGTCACAAGGTGGAAGCAAACTCCTCCCTGAGGTCATTCACCATATACACCGTATATAATAGTGCTCAAAACATTTATATCCTGAATTGTAACATGTTTGTAAGCCCCGCCCCCTGTGTGCCCCCCCCCCCCTAAAAAAAGCTGCTATATAACAAAAACCTCATCAAGTTAGATGAAATGCGATGGAAAGATAAGATATGTATAATACAGAGTAGTTATATTCCTGTATATAGGAGCAGTATTATAGTAGTTATATTCTTGTATATAGGAGCAGTATTATAGTAGTTATATTCCTGTATATAGGAGCAGTATTATAGTAGTTATATTCCTGTATATAGGAGCAGTATTATAGTAGTTATATTCCTGTATATAGGGGCAGTATTATAGTAGTTATATTCTTGTATATAGGGGGCAGTATTATAGTAGTTATATTCCTGTATATAGGAGCAGTATTATAGTAGTTATATCCCTGTATATAGGAGCAGTATTATAGTAGTTATATCCCTGTATATAGGAGCAGTATTATAGTAGTTATATTCCTGTATATAGGAGCAGTATTATTGTAGTTATATTCCTGTATATAGGAGCAGTATTATAGTAGTTATATTCCTGTATATAGGAGCAGTATTATAGTAGTTATATTCCTGTATATAGGGAGCAGTATTATAGTAGTTATATTCCTGTATATAGGGGCAGTATTATAGTAGTTATATTCCTGTATATAGGAGCAGTATTATAGTAGTTATATTCCTGTATATAGGAGCAGTATTATAGTAGTTATATTCCTGTATATAGGGAGCAGTATTATAGTAGTTATATTCCTGTATATAGGGGCAGTATTATAGTAGTTATATTCCTGTATATAGGAGCAGTATTATAGTAGTTATATTCCTGTATATAGGAGCAGTATTATAGTAGTTATATTCCTGTATATAGGAGCAGTATTATAGTAGTTATATTCCTGTATATAGGAGCAGTATTATAGTAGTTATATTCCTGTATATAGGAGCAGTATTATAGTAGTTATATTCTTGTATATAGGAGCAGTATTATAGCAGTTATATTCTTGTATATAGGAGGTAGTATTATAGTAGTTGTATTATTTTACATTACCTTTTCTACACGATTTACATTTCCTATTTTTTTTTTAAGGACTCTGATTTTGATTCCACCGGTGGTCTCCTGGGGGCTACGATGGGCAGACTGAAGGTGCTCTCCAGGGGCAGTCAGGCCAAACTCTTTCTGTACATGATGCTCTTCGCTTGTTTTGTTTTCTTTGTCATTTACTGGTATGTGAAGCTCAGGTGATCGGACTCAGTTTTTACTTTTTACCGTGCCACAATTTTTCAAGTGTAATTCATCATTTTCTGGACCAGTTCTGGAAGATTCCCTTTGACTGTAGAACCTGGCTTACTGGAAGATGGCGGTGTTCTCCTTTACAACTTGTTGAGTCGGTAAGACTCTGTATGACTGGTCTGGCTCACAGTAATCCAGATCCCTCATGCTCCCGGACATTCATTCCACTAAATCCATAAGAAAATAAAGATGGATAAAGAAGTAACGATCCGGAAGAGCGATGGAGGAACTGGCTGCGTTAATCATTTTCTAATTATAAGATTGTCGCACCGAGGATCCATCCGTATGGAAACGCACAACCTCCACACTCCGATGCCTCTATCCCTCCTCCTGGATTTACCATTTTGGATGGACAATAAACAGCACTTTTAACCCTTTTGAGATACATGTGCTCATTCCGTGTTCAGTCTTATACCCCCAGGAAGTAGGGGCAGCTTTGTGTATGTCCCCATATGCAGACACGTCCATCCTGCCCATGGAATAGGTCCTCGATATGGGACTTGTTGGGGTAGATCAGTAGATTGGAGAAGATTCCATCACTATGGTATCCAACCATCCATGTAGTGATAGTGTAGTGATGTAGTCCATCCATGTAGTATTGTAGCTTAACCCTACTGAATGGCATATGAGTGACTAATGTGGCTGTGGGTATAGTTTATTGATACTAAATCACCTGAGAGGAGTTTTCTGCAAAATAGCAAGCCTGCTCCTGGGCATGAAGGGTTATATATATATATATATATATATATATATATATATATATATAAACATACTGCTATGGTCATATGTAGTCGCTCTGTCTAGGCCCCTGATCCTCCACTGGTCTCCACCTCTTTATGGTTTTCTCAGCCAATCAGTGATTGGGGGCGGGACTTCACTGTGGCTTCTGATTGGGCAGATTCTGTGTGGATGGGAATTACACACAACCTGGAATAAGCAGAGGAATGGGAGACACTGTGCAGCAGCTGTGAAGGAGGAGATGAGTATATGGAATTTATGGAAAATACCTGTCCCTGCTGATGGACAGCCCGCTCAGCCAATCAGTGACTGGAGCAAAGTCCCGCCTCAGTCACTGACTGGCTGAGTAGCCAGTCCATCAGCCGGGTCATGACATGTGCAGCAGTGGGGGTCCTGGAGTGGCGATTAGGGGCTGAAGAGGCATGGGGACAGGTGAGCTAATAGCCTTTGTTACTTTTAGGGTTTACACAGAAAGATAATCTGACAGATTATTTGCCAAACATTTGAAGCCAAAGCCAGGAATGGATTTGAAAAGAGGAGAAATCCCAGGCTTTCCTTTATGACCTGATCGCTGTTTATAGTCTAAATGGACCCTTACCCAGAGGTCGGACTTCTCCTTTAACTCATCAGCTGCCGGGCTAGAAGCTATAACTACCTGCCCGCGCTTCCATGTGCCTCTCCCGCTCTCTGGTCACTGACGTCCTGCTTAGCCAATCAGTGCATTGTGCTGGCGTAGTTGCTGAGTGGCTGAGCGGGCCGTCAGTGACCTGGGAGCCAGAGAAGCAGATGGAAGCTTGGGCAGGTAATGTATTAGCTTCTATCCCGGCAGCTGATGAGATTACTAGGCTGTGGCTACAATCTTGCTGTGTGAAATCCGCTGCAATAATGTACAGCTATGGGTCCCCTCACTTTTTTTTCACTGCACAGAGACCCCCCCCAGTCACCGGGTTGTGTTGGAAACTGCAGCCGACGCTTTTAAAGTGAATCAGTCCTTCTTTTCGTCTTCTTTGGTCTCCTGAGGGGGTACTCCTGAGGAAAATGTTGAAAACATTTTTACATAAACTAGTGTCACATAGTTATACAGTACTGTCTTAGAGTACTTATCAGCTGCTGTATGCCCTGCAGTAAGTGAGGCACAGCGACGCGCATATTCGCCTGTGCCATAAACACCATTCTATGGCTGGGCCGATTTTGCGTTCTGTCGAAAGAACTGACGTGTCTATTCTTTCGACAGCGGAATCGGCCCGACTATAGAATGGTGTCTATGGAGCTGGCGGATATGGTCGCTGCCGTGAACGGGTACAAGCTATGGAATCTGCTAAAACTTATCTGTGGATACCGTAGTGTGAACCCACCCTTACAATAAGATTTATTCTGTGTTTTGGTCACTGGTACACTCCTCATTGTGTCACACTCCGCCCACTCACAAGGTATAATGAAGTGTATCATTTCTGGCTGGACTGTTCCTTTAAGTAGGCGAAAAGTTGTCTAAAATTAGATAAATCCCTTTTTCTGAGAATTGCAATGTCTGGAAAATCAGATATATACAGCAGAATTCTCGCACCTCCTGTCCACATTTCAGCAATTTGTGAACAATAAATCTCAGCAGACCACGTCCTCCGAATTCTCATCTTCTCATTCACGTCTCCCTCCCGCTGGTGGCTGAGATGACAGCCGGTGTCCCTCCTTTCAGGGACAATAACTAGTAACCATGGCGCTTGTTGTATATAATTGGTCTCCAGATAATGAACATCACATTGTATGCACACAGTGCTGGCAGCAGCATCTCCCTCCACATTGGGAGAAGACAGTGAGAAGAGCTCTGGTGTCTAATGCACAGACTGCTACAGCTACATCCAGTGCTAGAGACCTGGAACAGCGCCCCCAGGTGGCCATGTGCAGTGTATAATGGGGGCCTCTAGAGGTCTGATCAGGTGACCCTTCTGCTGCTGGTGAACAGCACAAGCCTGAAAGTGACAACTTGCTAAACACTATTAGCTACATGGTCAAATCCTCTACAACAACATTCATAAAAGCTATAGAAAATAAAAATAAAGAAAAACTATTAGGCAATCTTGGAGTCCAGACTGATACATTGCAGCATACCAGCAGAAAGATGTCTGCTCACAAAGCATTGTCTACACTGGATACAGCTGAGAGCAGGACTAGCTATGTACAATGTATCAGTCTGGAGCTCACAGAGCATTGTCTACACTGGATACAGCTGAGAGCAGGACTAGCTATGTACAATGTATCAGTCTGGAGCTCACAGAGCATTGTCTACACTGGATACAGCTGAGAGCAGGACTAGCTATGTACAATGTATCAGTCTGAAGCTCACAGAGCATTGTCTATACTGGATACAGCTGAGAGCAGGACTAGCTATGTACAATGTATCAGTCTAGGGTCCAGGCTGTAGAACTTACAGAGCATTGTCTACACTGGATACAATTGCATCACTTCTTTTTCGCTGTCAGCAATCATATCTTGAAACGTAAAGTATATAACAAAGTTGTAAAGCACAATGATTAAAGGAGAAGTCCGGCGAAAATGTTTGTTAAAGTATTGTATTGCCCCCCCAAAAGTTATACAAATCCCCAATATACACTTATTACAGGAAATGCTTATAAAGTGTTTATTTCCCTGCACTTTCTACTGCATCAAGGCTTCACTTTCTGGATAACATGGTGCTGTCACTTCCTGGATACCATGGTGATGTCACTTCCTGGATATAATGGTGATGTCACGACCCGACTCCCAGAGCTGTGCGGGCTGTGGCTGCTAAAGAGGATGATGGCAGGGGGATGCTCAGTGTCCCTCCAGTGCCCTGTGTCCCCCTGCCATCATCCTCTCCAGCAGCCATAACCCGCACAGCTCTGGGAGTCGGGTCTGACATCACCATGTGATCCAAGAAGTGACATCACGCTGTGATCCAGGAAGTGACATCACCCTGTGATCCAAGAAGTGACATCTCGCTGTGATCCAGGAAGTGACATCACCCTGTGATCCAGGAAGTGACATCACCCTGTGATCCAGGAAGTGACATCACCCTGTGATCCAGGAAGTGACATCACCATGTGATCCAGGAAGTGAAGCCTTGATTCAGTAGTAAGTGCAGGAAAAAAAAGCACTTTAAAGGCATTTCCCGTAATAAGTGTATATTGGGGATTTGTATAACTTTTGGGGGGCAATACAACATAATAAAAATGTTTACTGGACTTCTCCTTTAAGCTTTTATAAGCTACATACTTGCGGTGCAGGGTGTGTGTGTATATATATATATATAATTAGAGGTTAGGGTCAGTGTCTGCCGCAGTCGGTATCGGCTATGGTATAATGTATTTGGAGATGTGTTTTGAGCTTTGATGACGCTCCCCACCTATTAAGGACCCGGGGTCTCTCCAGGTAATAGCCGTCTGTAAGGATGCAACAAGGTTGGAAAGTTATTACCACGCTTGGGTTAAAAGCAGCAGAGTCCATTATATCCTCCTGCTCAGCTGCCGCCGCGGTTATAGCAGGTTATATATATATTTTCTGTGGCGGAGTTTTTGCGGAGCCATCTGGGCTGATTGAATGTCACAGTAAGGAGACCCCTGTGTACAATACAGAGAAGGCTTTTAGGCCATAACTCTGATGGAGCGGCCTCCCCCGGCCACACGGCCGCCTCTAATCATGAACCCCATTTATTCTCCGACAATATTCTCTCACGTTGGGTAAATATTGCAGGAGATTGATGCCCAGGTAAAAGCTTTGTGTCGTGGCAGTAAAATGTTCTGTTACTGAAGTACGGGGGTCAGACATGTTACTGTGATGTGATGGCGGAGACCGAATGCTCCATATCTGAGGATACTGAGAGAGGGGGCACAGGAAGGGGGCACAGCTGAGGATACAGAGAGAGGGGGCACACCTGAGGATATACAGAGAGAGAGGGGGCACACCTGAGGATACAGAGAGAGAGGGGGCACACCTGAGGATACAGAGAGATAGGGGGCACACCTGAGGATACAGAGAGAGAGAGGGGGCACACCTGAGGATATACAGAGAGAGAGAGGGGGCACACCTGAGGATATACAGAGAGAGAGGGGGCACACCTGAGGATATACAGAGAGAGAGGGGGCACACCTGAGGATATACAGAGAGAGAGGGGGCACACCTGAGGATATACAGAGAGAGAGGGGGCACACCTGAGGATATACAGAGAGAGAGGGGGCACACCTGAGGATATACAGAGAGAAGGGGCACAGGAAGAGGGCACACCTGAGGATATACAGAGAGGGGGCACACCTGAGGATACAGATAGAGATAGGGGGCACACCTGAGGATATACAGAGAGAGAGGGGGCACACCTGCGGGTACAGAGAGAGAGGGGGCACACCTGAGGATATACAGAGAGAGAGGGGGCACACCTGAGGATACAGAGAGAGGGGGCACACCTGAGGATATACAGAGAGAAGGGGCACAGGAAGAGGGCACACCTGAGGATATACAGAGAGGGGGCACACCTGAGGATACAGATAGAGATAGGGGGCACACCTGAGGATATACAGAGAGAGAGGGGGCACACCTGCGGGTACAGAGAGAGAGGGGGCACACCTGAGGATATACAGAGAGAGAGGGGGCACACCTGAGGATACAGAGAGAGGGGGCACACCTGAGGATACAGAGAGAGAGGGGGCACACCTGAGGATACAGAGAGAGAGAGGGGGCACACCTGAGGATACAGAGAGAGAGAGGGGGGGCACACCTGAGGATATACAGAGAGAGAGGGGGCACACCTGAGGATATACAGAGAGAGAGGCCACACCTGAGGATATACAGAGAGAGAGAGAGAGGGGGCACACCTAAGGATATACAGAAAGAGAGGGGGCACACCTAAGGATATACAGAGAGGGGGCACACCTGAGGATATACAGAGAGAGAGAGGGGGCACACCTGAGGATACAGAGAGAGGGGGCACACCTGAGGATACAGAGAGAGGAGGGGGCACACCTGAGGATACAGAGAGAGGAGGGGGCACACCTGAGGATACAGAGAGAGGGGGCACACCTGAGGATATACAGAGAGAGGAGGGGCACACCTGAGGATGTACAGAGAGAGGGGCACACCTGAGGACATACAGAGAGAGGAGGGGCACACCTGAGGACATACAGAGAGAGAGAGAGAGGGGGCACACCTGAGGACATACAGAGAGAGGGGGCACACCTGAGGATATACAGAGAGAGGGGGCACACCTGAGGATATACAGAGAGAGGGGGCACACCTGAGGATATACAGAGAGAGGGGGCACACCTGAGGATATACAGAGAGAGGGGGCACACCTGAGGACATACAGAGAGAGAGAGGGGGCACACCTGAGGATATACAGAGAGAGGAGGGGCACACCTGAGGACATACAGAGAGAGGGGCACACCTGAGGACATACAGAGAGAGGAGGGGCACACCTGAGGATATACAGAGAGAGGAGGGGCACACCTGAGGACATACAGAGAGAGGAGGGGCACACCTGAGGACATAGAGAGAGGAGGGGCACACCTGAGGATATACATAGAGAGGGGGCACACCTGAGGATATACATAGAGAGGGGGCACACCTGAGGATATACAGAGAAAGGGGGCACACCTGAGGATATACAGAGAGAGGAGGGGCACACCTGAGGATATATAGAGAGAGGGGCACACCTGAGGACATACAGAGAGAGGAGGGGCACACCTGAGGACATACAAAGAGAGAGAGGGAGCACACCTGAGGATATATAGAGAGAGGGGCACACCTGAGGACATACAGAGAGAGGAGGGGCACACCTGAGGACATACAAAGAGAGAGAGGGAGCACACCTGAGGATATATAGAGAGAGGGGCACACCTGAGGACATACAGAGAGAGGAGGGGCACACCTGAGGACATACAAAGAGAGAGAGGGAGCACACCTGAGGATATACAGAGAGAAGGGGCACACCTGAGGATATACAGAGAGAGAGGGGGTACACCTGAGGATGTACAGAGAGAGAGAGAGGGGGCACACCTGAGGATATACAGAGAGAGAGGAGGGGCACACCTGAGGATATACAGAGAGAGGGGCACACCTGAGGACATACAGAGAGAGAGAGGGGGCACACCTGAGGATATACAGAGAGAAGGGGCACACCTGAGGACATACAGAGAGAGAGAGGGGGCACACCTGAGGATATACAGAGAGAAGGGGCACACCTGAGGATGTACAGAGAGAGAGGGGGTACACCTGAGGATGTACAGAGAGAGAGAGAGGGGGCACACCTGAGGATATACAGAGAGAGAGGAGGGGCACACCTGAGGATATACAGAGAGAAGGGGCACACCTGAGGATACAGAGAGAGAGAGGGGGCACACCTGAGGATATACAGAGAGAAGGGGCACACCTGCGGGGAAAGAGCAAGGGGCAATGCCTGGTGATACATATGGGGGAGGGGGGCGTGTGTGTGTAATAAAGGGTGATTCTCTGCTATTCGCCACAGCTCACAGTATCTACATAGCGTGTGTTTTTTGAAGTAACTAAATTAAATATATGAATGCCAAACATGTAATACTGTGTTTCTCCTGCGGGGGCGCTGCAGGGAAATTAAACACAGAGCTGAATTCCAGATTGCAAATGTCATCAGTTAAACATTGATTTCCAAAGTAACAAACCCCTTTAAGGACGTGTACGCCGACAGATCATAAAATACCGTTTTATTATGAGTTGTAAATTATAGCGCTAAGGCTTTAGTGTTGTTTATTTCATCTTTACATTCACAGCCTACACACATCATTGGCATTTATATTGTGATCAGAATATTTGTAAATGTGAACGGTAAACGTCAAACCACTTCTCCGATAAATCCCAAATCCTTCCGGACTTTTCTGTCACTGATTATTGTTTTTTTTTTCCAACCGAAACACAAATAATAGCACGAAGAGCGGAGGACGGAATAAAAACACCGCCATCTGCATGTCCTTCCACCGCTTATTCCGTTAGTCTCTGATTCGGACCGACCCAGGAAGTAGAACATGTTAATAATAATAATAGATGGATCTATTTTTTACTTGGAAGGGTTCCCATATATTTGCATATAATTGATAGCATGACTTCATCCGCTCCGGCCCCGATGGACAGCAGCCTGGAGTCTCTGCCGAAGAGAAAAGATATATTTATATAACAGGTTGTTCATAAATGTATAGACAGCAGAAATAAAAATATAAAAAAATTGTATTTCTGTAGGTTATTAAAGGGGTATTCTGCTCAAACATAACTTTTGATATGTTGCTGCCTATGGTGAGACTAACAATTCCTTCCATACTTGTTATTATCTATTCAGTCTCCTTCCCCCAGTTTTCAACTGCTGCTTTCTGCTGAAGACACAAAAATCTGTGTGACGGTCTGTCTGTCTCCCCCCCTCTCAAGTTGCTGATTAAGCCTCCCAGTAGGGATGGTCTGAACCCGAACGTTCGGCAACAGATTCCCGCTGTCTGCCCGCTCCGTGGAGCAGGTGGATACAGTGGGAGGACCGCCTGGAAAACTGGGATACAGCCTATGGCTGTATCCCAGTTTTCCAAGCGGTCCTCCCGCTGGATCCGCCCGCTCCACGGAGTGGGCAGACAGTGGGAATCATTACAAAGAGTTCGGGTTCGTACGAACCCGAACCGAACTCGGTTCGGACCATCCCTACCTCCCAGCATTACAAGGTTGTTACAAAGTTTCAGTTAGGGACTTGTTTACATCAGCCGTCTCAGAAGGGAGGGGGGAAGAAGGGGGAGACAGAGAGAAAAGCTCACACACAATTTTTTGTGTCTTTAGCAGAAAGCAGCAGCTGAGAATTGGGGGAAGAATACTGGATTTGCTACTGCTCTGGATAGTTCCTCACTTGGACAGAGGTGGCAGCAGAGAGCACTGTGTCAGACTGGAGAGAATACATCACTTCCTTCAGGACATACAGCAGCTGGTAAGTACTGGAAGACTGGAGATTTTTAAATAGAAATAAATTACAAATCTATATAACTTTCTGAAAGAAAAAGATTTTTGCCAGAGTTCCCCTTTAGATGGTGCTGATACAGTATGGTATCAGCCTGCCCCCCTCTCAGTCACTTTCCATTTAGAAGATATTTATTTCATGTCCGTGCCGCGCCAGGTACAGAAGCCAGGCGACATAGCAGCGGGGTCGGCCCGAGGTCACAGCTTTCCGGAAACGTTACAAAATGGGAAAAAGAACATTAAATTATTGGGAAAGAAAAAAGCTCCAAATCTCCTGACCTGGTGGACACGTCCTGCAATAAAACCCCGAGCAGTGATCCGCATGGAGAGACAGCTCCGATCTATTACCAGCCATGTCATCATCAGAGCCAGGAGGGCGTGGAGGGCGGCAGTGCCTGATGCTAAGGACGCCAGGGACAGCGAATCCGCCTCCCCCCCCCCCCAAGGACGCCAGGGACAGCGAATACGCCTTCCCCCCCCCCCCCCCCCCCAAGGACGCCAGGGCCAGCGAATCCGCCTCCCCCCCCCCCCCCAATCCGTAATGTGTCAGAGGAAACAGTTACAGGTACAGGATAGAAAAATATTTGTGGACTGAAGCGTAAAGAAGGGCGAGCGGGTGACGAGAGCGGTTGAGGAGAGCGGGCGGGGGCAATGCCAGGCACCATCTATATGGAGCTATGCTTGAATGTATCATACAGGACCCGACCGGGATCATAACTCCTGAGATTGTGAAACTGGCATCTGACGCCGGAATGTTTCCTCTAATACATGTAAAGAGGATTATCCCCCCCCCCCCCCTCTACTAACATGGAAAATTGCTTCATTACTAGTTTAAAGGGGAACTCCAGAGAAAAAAATCGAATAAATTGGTGCCAAAAATTTATACAGATTTTTAATTTACGTCTATTAAAAAATCTTCAGTTTTCCAGTACTTATCAGCTGCTGTATGTCCTGCAGGAAGTGGTGTATTCTCTCCAGTCTGACACAGTGCTCTCTGCTCCCACCTCTGTTCATGTCAGGAACTGTCCAGAGCAGGAGAGGTTTTCTATGGGGATTTGCTGCTGCTCTGGACAGTTCCTGACATGGACAGAGGTGGCAGCAGAGAGCACTGTGTCAGACTGGAGAGAATAAACCACTTCCTGCAGGACATACAGCGGCTGATAAGTACTGGGAGACTGGAGATTTTTTTATTTCAAGGTATTACAAATCTATATAACTTTTTGATAACAGTTGATTTGAAAATAAATATTTTCTTTAAAGGATTTTTTAAAATGAAAATCACATACCAATAATCCATAGGTTATCAATCTATTGATGTGCACAGTATATGACAATGGATACTATATACTCACCTATAAAATCGGCTTACGAGTACTTCATTTGTGAATCCCATCCCGCCCCAGAACTGGAGGCAGCTGTCGCTCAGCTCTCTCACCAATCGCCCGGCTTTCAGCTTGGCCATAGACGCTAGTTTGGTGACGTCATTCCCATCAACATATAATCCTATAGGATAAAACACAGATATTATTTAGGAAGATTCCATTATAACGAATGTTTATACCCATTATTGAAAAAACATTGATGCCTTCTTCTAGAAACAGCGCCACTCTTCTTCTCAGGTTGTGCGTGGTATTGCAGCTCAGTTCTAAAAATGTTTTCAAAATAAATTGTGTCCGAAAATTATGCAAATTTGTAAATTACTTTTATTGAAAAATAGCAGGTCTTCCAATACTTATCAGCTGCTGTATGTCCTGCAAGTGTGTTTTCTTTCCAGCGTGACACAGTGCTCTCTGCTGCCACCTCTGTCCATGTCAGGAACTGTCCAGAGCAACAGCAAATCCCCATAGTAAACCTCTCTTGCTCTGGACAGTTCCTGACATGGACAGAGGTGGCAGCAGAGAGCACTATGTCAGACTGGAGAGAATACACCACTTCCTGCAGGGCATACAGCAGCTGATAAGTACTGGAAGATTGGAGATTTTTAAATAGAAGTAAGTTAACCTTTTACAAGAGCAATAGCGGCTATCCATGACAGATGAGATAAACAGAACTCAAAATCTAATCGGTCAGGCAATGGCCGGATTGTGCACGCGGCTGTGTGCTGTAATCAGCCATCGGCCTCCCATTACCTATAGACACGAGGAGACGTGCAGCCAACAGTTGATAATTTTTTAGCGGGTCATAATGATCCAATCATCTGCTTGTTTATCAGCTGATCTTCGACCCTGTGAGATGGCACCTTAAGGGTGCGTTCACACCTACAGGATCTGCAGCAGATCTGCAGCAGATTTGATGCTGTGTTCAGTTATTTAAATGAAATCTGCTGCAGATCCTGTAGGTGTGAACGCACCATAAAGGGGTACTCCACTCAAACATAACTTTTGATATGTTGCTGCCCATGGTGAGACTAACAATTCCTTCCATACTTGTTATTATCTATTCAGTCTCCTTCACCCAGTTCTCAGCTGCTGCTTTCTGCTGAAGACACAAAAATCTGTGTGTGAGCCTTTCTCTCTGTCTCCCCCTCCTTCCTTCTGAGACAGCTGATATACACAACTCCCCAGCAGCCTGTATCTGCAATTTTGTAGCTTCTTTGCAATGCTGGGAAGGTTAATTACAGTTCATCAGCAACTTGACGTAAGAATACCCCTCCCAGCATTATAAAGAAGCTACAATGCTGCAGATACAGCCTGCCAGGGACTTGTTTACATCAGCTGTCTCAGAAGAGAGGGGGAGACAGAGGGAAAAGCTCACACACAGATTTTTGTGTCTTCAGCAGAAAGCAGCAGCTGAGAACTGGGGGAAGGAAACTGAATAGATAAAAACAAGTATGGAAGGAATTGTTAGTCTCACCATGGGCAGCAATATATCAAAAGTTATGTTATAGCGGAGTACCCCTTTAATTATCTGCTCCTTCCTAATAAAATATATCAAACCATTCAATCAGTGTCTCTCCTTCCTTGCAAGTGGCAAAGAACTGCAACCCTCCGTCCTCCCGTCCTCAGGGCCGCATTTCTAGAAGCTTAGCTGAGATCCTGTGTTGTACTGGAAATGTAGTTTCATTTCTCCATTGTGCAATCTCTGGCGTGAACACGGCATCTCTCACAATCCACATAACATACTGTGTGCAGACACTGAACCAGCAGGGGTCTCCAGAGAGACACAAGAATATGCAGGCTGAGAGCCAACAAGAAACCCAGAGGAAAAATGGATGAAAGAAGAGTATAAAACCTGATGAAAATGAAAGGATAAAAAAAAATGCTTAAATAGAAAAATAAGGGATACTCATCCGCCTGATCCCCTGCTGCTGCTGCAATGGTGTCAGGTCCCCAGTGATGGAAACAAGCTAATGTCCAGCAGCCTATACCGCCACCCAGGACTCACCGACTGTGCGGTGCAGCAGGGACCTCAGCAGCTCCACCTCAGTCATCAGCTCAGCCAGACGGAAGTGCACAATCTGGTTATCCAGCAGCGGCTGATTGAAGATTTTCCTGTCGCTTGTGTACTTGATGGTTTCCTGTATGATGTTTTCCATGGGAGTCAGAACTGAAATGGAGCAAGAACATGTAAGAAACTTGTCTGCAACTTCCTGTGGTCACATCTGCAAAAATGGCCTCTATAAGGGAAGCTGTCTGTGTCACTAGTGCTGCCGCCTCCCCCATGTCTATATAATACATATAACCATTAGAATAGACATTACACTGGGGGAGCTGTCTGTGTCACTAGTGCTGCAGCCTCCATTAACGTCTATATAATACATATAACCATTAGAATAGACATTACACTGGGAAAAGCTGTCTGTATCACTAATGCTGCAGCCTGCCCTGATGTCTATATAATACATGTTACCATTAGAATAGATATTACACTGGGGGGAGCTGTCTGTGTTACTAGTGCTGCAGCCTCCCCTGATGTCTATATAATACATGTTACCATTAGAATAGACATTACACTGGGGGGAGCTGTCTGTATCACTAATGCTGCAGCCTCCCCTGATGTCTATATAATACATGTTACCATTAGAATAGACAATACACTGGGGGAGCTGTCTGTGTCACTAGTGCTGCAGCCTCCCCTGATGTCTATATAATACATGTTACCATTAGAATAGACATTACACTGGGGGAGCTGTCTGTGTCACTAGTGCTGCAGCCTCCCCTGATGTCTATATAATACATGTTACCATTAGAATAGATATTACACTGGGGGGAGCTGTCTGTGTTAATAGTGCTGCAGCCTCCCCTGATGTCTATATAATACATGTTACCATTAGAATAGACATTACACTGGGGAGAGCTGTCTGTGTCACTGATGCTTCAGCCTCCCCTAATGTTCATATAATACATGTTACCATTAGTATAGACATTGCACTGGGGGAAGGAAGCTGTCTGTGTCACTAATGTTGCAGCTGTGGCACAGTGTAGCAGAGTGAGCTAAGATACTTGTGAATCACTACTTGATCTGGTCCCCCACAGCTTTCCCCAGTGTAATGTCTATTCTAATGGTAACATGTATTAGACAGACATCTGGGGAGGCTGCAGCACTAATGACACAGACAGCTCCCCCCAGTGTAATGTGTATTCTAATGGTAACATGTAATATATAGACATCAGGGGAGGCTGCAGCACTAGTGACACAGACAGCTCCCCCCAGTGTAATGTGTATTCTAATGGTAACATGTATTACATAGACATCAGGGGAGGCTGCAGCACTAGTGACACAGACAGCTCCCCCAGTGTAATATCCATTTAGTGGTAGCATGTATTATATAGACATCAGGGGAGGCTGCAGCACTAGTGACACAGACAGCTCCCCCAGTGTAATATCCATTTAGTGGTAGCATGTATTATATAGACATCAGGTGAGGCTCAGTGTCTGCATGCAGCAGCGATAGTGATAAAAGTTTACGTTTTCTGCACACACTGTAGACGCACTCTATGGGGGAGTCCATGATAATCCGGGAGTTTTGTAAAGTTTATGAAGAGGGAAAGTTTAGTAAAGCGGAAGAAGTGATCTAGCACTTAGGGCCCTATTCCACGGGACGATCATCGTTCGTATAATCGTTAACGATAAGCGATCCAAACGACCGCTATTACGAAAGACCTGAAACCGTTCACCCATTTACATGGAACGATAATCTTTACTTATGATCGTTCTTGCGGTCGTCTTGTCGTCGCTGTTGCGTTCGTCACTACTGCGAACGACCGAACGGCGTCTTATTCAATGCGAACGATTTGCGAATGAGCAACGATAAAAACAGGTCCAGGTCTTATTAAACGATCAACGATTTCTCGTTCAGTCGTTAACCGTTAACTGCTATTCAACCGAACAATTATCGACTAATGATTAACGACTTAACGATAATCTGAACGATAATCTTCCCGTGGAATAGGGCCCTTAGTGATGCCCCTAACTCTATTGTGTGAACGTCGCCTTAGAGGATGAGAGCTCGCCGGCCGTCATCTCTGCCGCACTGTTTATACATTAGAACCTCGGGAAATGGAGGCATCAAAAACCCCTGATGTGCGACAGTCACTATACGGGAAACACGTCCTGCTAAACACGTCCAGTCTCGATGCAACGATACAAGGTGGATACAGAGACGAATGAGAGGTAATAATAGACTGGACCATTAGACTATAATAAGCAGGGGGCACTTTAAGGTGGTCTGAGCCGCTATGATACCCAGCAGGTTAGTCGCCCATCCTTCCCGTATTATCAGATGCTATTCGCCTACTTCTGTTTAAAGCCACAAATCATCAGGGCACGAGCAGGGGGGTATAATAACTAAGACAAATGTTATCATGTCCCTATCATGGTGATCAATGCTTTAAACGGCTGGAAGTTGAAGTTCCTCCGATTTCAGCCCTTAAAGCAGGGGTGGGGAACCCCATCGGGAGGTCTCAGGGGCCGGATGCGGCCCGCGGCCACCAGGGACATGCCTGATGGGGGTTAACTAGGCCACCAGGGACATGCCTGATGGGGGTTAACTAGGCCGCCAGGGTCATGCCTGATGGGGGTTAACTAGGCCACCAGGGACATGCCTGATGGGGGTTAACTAGGCCACCAGGGACATGCCTGATGGGGGTTAACTAGGCCACCAGGGACATGCCTGATGGGGGTTAACTAGGCCACCAGGGACATGACTGATGGGGGTTATTTAGGCTACCAGGGACATGACTGATGGGGGTTAACTAGGCCACCAGGGACATGCCTGATGGGGGTTAACTAGGCCACCAGGGTCATGCCTGATGGGGGTTAACTAGGCCTACCAGAGGCATCACTGGGGGGGGGGGGGGGGGGTAACTAGGCTACCAGGGACATGACTTGGGGGTTAACTAGACTATAAGGGGCATCACTGGGGGGGTTAACTACAATAGCAGGGGCACTGGGGGAACAATACTTTGCCTTGCCCCGGGTGCTGCAAACCCACGCTACTAACTGCCGCGCACGGTATGCGGCCCTCGAATGATTTTATTAATGCCCGACCGGCCCTCGACATGGAAAAGGTTCCCCACCCCTGCCTTAAAGGCAAGTTACTATTTTTTTTTTTTTTTTAAATCAATTGGTTTCATAAAGTTATATAGATCTGTAATTTACTTCTATTTAAAAATCTCCAGTCCTTCCAGTACTTATCAGTTGCTGTATGTCCTGCAGGAAGTGGTGTATTCTCTCCAGTCTGACACAGACTGTCCAGAGCAGCAGCAAATCCCCATAGAAAACCTCTCCTGCTCTGGACAGTTCCTGACATGGACAGAGGGGGCAGCAGAGAGCACTGTGTCATACTGGAGAGAATACACTACTTCCTGCAGGACATACAGCAGCTGATAAGTACTGGAAGACTGGAGATTTTTGAATAGAAATAAATTACAAATCTATATAACTTTATGAAATCAGTTGATTTGAAAGAATTTTTTTTTTTTGCTGAACTACCCCTTTAATGCTGAGCTGTCTGGGTGTGCCCGGCCGTCTGCACATAAGTGGTGGGATCCCTGTCACCTCCGGACATCATGTACCAGATCCTGGGTTCTCACAGGATGCTCGGCCCTGTCTCTCTGTGACGCTGTGCCCTTTAGGACGTCTTATTTCTTCATATTTCTCCTACTTAATCAGCCAGCTATTCCCTGGTCGCTGACAGCTCAGTGTAACGCCAGCCGTACGCGTCATTGCTAGAAACACCAGGCTCCTATTTATATCCCACCTGCCGGAGGAAACCACAGAGTCTCCCGATTCCTGGGAATTATTAGCAAATGTCGGATATTTCTCGTGTAGAAGAAGATTTGGAAAATGACATTTTTGAGCAAGGGTCGTCCTATTGGCTTCAGTGTAAAACAAATACCCTGTTTCCCCAAAAATAAGACAGTCTCTTCTCATGTCACAACAGGGACACAGCATATGGTATGGTGGCTTCCAGCCACCAGGGGGAGCTCACTGCAGCACACTCGTACAGCACAGCAGGGACACAGCATATGGTATGGTGGCTTCCAGCCACCAGGGGGAGCTCACTGCAGCACACTCGTACAGCACAGCAGGGACACAGCATATGGTATGGTGGCTTCCAGCCACCAGGGGGAGCTCACTGCAGCACACTCGTACAGCACAGCAGGGACACAGCATATGGTATGGTGGCTTCCAACCACCAGAGGGAGCTCACTGCAGCACACTCGTACAGCACAGCAGGGACACAGCATATGGTATGGCGGCTTCCAGCCACAAGGAGGAGCTCACCACAGCACACTCGTACAGCACAGCAGGGACACAGCATATGGTATGGCGGCTTCCAGCCACCAGGGGGAGCTCACTGCAGCACACTCGTACAGCACAGCAGGGACACAGCATATGGTATGGTGGCTTCCAGCCACCAGGGGGAGCTCACTGCAGCACACTCATACAGCACAGCAGGGACACAGCATATGGTATAGCGGCTTCCAGCCACCAGGAGGAGCTCACCACAGCACACTCGTACAGCACAGCAGGGACACAGCATATGGTTTGGTGGCTTCCAGCCACCAGGGGGAGCTCACTGCAGCACACTCGTACAGCACAGCAGGGACACAGCATATGGTATGGCGGCTTCCAGCCACCAGGAGGAGCTCACCACAGCACACTCGTACAGCACAGCAGGGACACAGCGTATGGTTTGGTGCCTTCCAGCCACCAGGAGGAGCTCACCGCAGCACACTCGTACAGCACAGCAGGGACACAGCATATGGTATGGTGGCTTCCAGCCACCAGGGGGAGCTCACCGCAGCACACTCGTACAGCACAGCAGGGACACAGCATATGGTATGGTGGCTTCCAGCCACCAGGGGGAGCTCACTGCAGCACACTCGTACAGCACAGCAGGGACACAGCATATGGTATGGCGGCTTCCAGCCACCAGGGGGAGCTCACTGCAGCAAACTCGTACAGCACAGCAGGGACACAGCATATGGTATGGCGGCTTCCAGCCACCAGGGGGAGCTCACTGCAGCACATTTGTACAGCACAGCAGGGACACAGCATATGGTATGGTGGCTTCCAGCCACCAGGGGGAGCTCACTGCAGCACACTCGTACAGCACAGCAGGGACACAGCATATGGTATGGCGGCTTCCAGCCACCAGGAGGAGCTCACCACAGCACACTCGTACAGCACAGCAGGGACACAGCGTATGGTTTGGTGCCTTACAGCCACCAGGGGGAGCTCACTGCAGCACACTCATACAGCACAGCAGGGACACAGCACATGGTATGGCGGCTTCCAGCCACCAGGAGGAGCTCACCACAGCACACTCGTACAGCACAGCAGGGACACAGCATATGGTTTGGTGGCTTCCAGCCACCAGGGGGAGCTCACTGCAGCACATTTGTACAGCACAGCAGGGACACAGCATATGGTATGGTGGCTTCCAGCCACCAGGGGGAGCTCACTGCAGCACACTCGTACAGCATAGCAGGGACACAGCATATGGTATGGCGGCTTCCAGCCACCAGGAGGAGCTCACCACAGCACACTCGTACAGCACAGCAGGGACACAGCGTATGGTTTGGTGCCTTACAGCCACCAGGGGGAGCTCACTGCAGCACACTCGTACAGCACAGCAGGGACACAGCATATGGTATGGCGGCTTCCAGCCACCAGGAGGAGCTCACCACAGCACACTCGTACAGCACAGCAGGGACACAGCATATGGTTTGGTGGCTTCCAGCCACCAGGGGGAGCTCACTGCAGCACACTCGTACAGCACAGCAGGGACACAGCATATGGTATGGCGGCTTCCAGCCACCAGGAGGAGCTCACCACAGCACACTCGTACAGCACAGCAGGGACACAGCGTATGGTTTGGTGCCTTCCAGCCACCAGGAGGAGCTCACCACAGCACACTTGTACAGCACAGCAGGGACACAGCGTATGGTTTGGTGCCTTCCAGCCACCAGGGGGGGGCTCACCGCAGCAAAATAGGGACACAGCGTACAGTATGGTGGCTTCCAGCCACCAGGGGGAGCTCACCACAGCATACTCGTACAGCACAGCAGGGACACAGCGTATGGTGGCTTCCAGCCACTAGGGGAGCTCACCGCAGCACACTCATATGGCACAGCAGGGTCAGAGCCTATGGTGTGGCAGCTTCTGGTCACCAGGGAGAACTCACCACAGCACGCTCGTACAGCACAGCAGGCACAGTGTACGGTATGGCGGCTTCCATGCTCCAGGGGGCGCACACCACAGCACTTACAGCACAGCAGGGACAGAGCATATGGTATGGCAGCTTCTGGCCACCAGGTGGAGCTCACCACAGCATGCTTGTACAGCACAGCAGGGACTCTGTACATAAAAGTGACAGCCACGGAAGGGAACATTGGGGTTGGCGGCAGGTGATGGTTGTACATAACCGCTAAAGCGTTGGCTGTCCAGGCATGATGGGGATTGTAGTTTTGCGACAGCTGAAGGGCCGAAGGTTCCCCATCGCTGGTCTGGCAGCCGCTTACCCCCTTTTCCTTCTTTTGATAATGAATGCACGCTAAGCCGAGCGGAGTGTGCGCGTCTACAGGGGGATCAGGGAGGAATCCTATCTACTCACCATTAGCCACTCCCCACATTCTCTCCTCCTGGAACTGCAGCATCTGATAGATGAACCCCATTCCTTCCTCGCCGATCAGATATTTACTGGGTACCCGGACGTCCTCGAAAAATATCTGAGCCGTGTCCGACGACTTCATGCCCATTTTGTCAATCTTCTTTGTGACATGGACACCTGAGAAGGAGAACAAAGTATTACAATGTGAATGTATTTCCTGCTGCGTATATGGCTCCAACACATACAGCGGTGCTGGGACTGTAGGTTATAGTCAGGTGTATGATGGACCAGTTATACCAGATATCTGGTAAAGGGGTGCTCCAGAGATGATTCTTAAAGGGGTACTCCGTAGAATATTCTTAAAGATGTCAGAAGGTTATACAGATTTGTAAATTACTTCTATTTAAAAATCTCTAGTTTTCCAGTACTTATCAGCTGCTGTATGTCCTGCAGGAATCTTACTGTGTTCCTGAGGTTTGGGATCACACACTACCTGATATTGTACATTTCCAGGAAATGTGTCATCAAGAATTAACCTGACAAAATACTGATGAGACGTATGAACACTGAAATTGTCAGATACTGGGAGACCATAGACAGGATGGTCATGTGGTCTTCAGCGTCATGGCCGTATCAGTGTCCCGTTATACATGAGTTATCTTTAGTTATGTCATATGTTGCGGTGAGCGGCAGAACACAATGCGGCACAGACCTTAGAACAAGCGTCTTCTATTAGCGCTCCGGACGTGAGGGATTAATATGTCACTCATTGGACACAGGTGAAACCTGGCAGTAACCCATTGTTCTCCAATAGGAAGTGTGATAGAATTTTGAACAATGTAGCTCCATTTTATTCCCTAATATAATGTACCCTTATTTATAGAAAAAGATAATGCTCCAAACGGATTGCTTCCCCCTGCTGGTGAAATGATGTGGGTACTCTGCCCCCTGCTGGTGTGATGATGTGGGTACTCTGCCCCCTGCTGGTGTCATGATGTGGGTACTCTGCCCCCTGCTGGTGTGATGATGTGGGTACTCTGCCCCCCTGCTGGTGTAATGATATGGGTACTCTGCCCCCTGCTGGTGTGATTATATGGGTAAACTGGCCCCTGCTGGTGTGATGATGTGGGGAGGAAACACTGCCCCCTGCTGGTGTGAGGATGTGGGGAGGACACACTGCCCCCTGCTGGTGTGAAGATGGGGGTACACTGCCCCTTGCTGGTGTGATAATGTAGGAAGACACACTACCCCCTGCTGGTGTGATTATGTAGGAGAACACACTGCCCCCTGCTGGTGTGATGATGTGGAGGACACATTGCCCCCTGCTGGTGTGATGTGCTGAGGACACACTGCCCCCTGCTGGTGTGATAATGTAGAACACCACACTGCCCCCTGCTGGTGTGATGTGGGGAGGACACACTGCCCCCTGCTGGTGTGATGATGTGGGGAGGACACACTGTCCCCTGCTGGTGTGATGATGTGGGTACACTGCCCCCTACCAGTGTGATGATGTGGGGAGGACACACTGCCCCCTGCTGGTGTGATGATGTGGGGAGGACACACTGCCCCCTGCTGGTGTGATGATGTGGGGAGGACACACTGCCCCCTGCTGGTGTGATGATGTGGGGAGGACACACTGCCCCCTGCTGGTGTGATAATGTATGAAGGACACACTGCCCCCTGCTGGTGTGATGATGTGGGGAGGACACACTGCCCCTGCTGGTGTGATGATGTGGGGAGGACAAATAATAGATGGGTGGGAGGTCTGAATGCTGGGAGTTCCAATAATCAGGAAAATGCTATATCAGTCAGTGTCATAGGCTTAGATGGAATAAAGCAGCATGAGGCATGTCCTACTGCCCCTACAGTCACACTCCCCCTAGATGTCGGGAATGGGGGGCTGGGGTCACCTTTACTGCTGATCAGTGGGGAATCCTGCAAATAGACCCCAATAGTTTCAGAACTTATCACCTACCCAGTCAAAATGTGATCTTGTGGTTGGAATACCCCTTTAAGCACTAGGTATCTTCTATAGAGAACAAGGTACACGATACATAAGGTTCTAGCAGAATGAACTTACCGGGGGTCTTCATCGGGAGACATATGAGTGACTTGTTTTTGTGAGGGGGTCCGCCGCTGGTGTTTGTAAGAAGACACATCCAGTCGGCCTGGCAGCCATTAGTGATCCACATCTTGCTGCCATTGATGATGTAATCGTCTCCCTTCTTCTCGGCTTTGGTCTTAAGACCTTTAGAGGAAAAATACTAATTAGAATGAGAAAATCACAATTACTGATGGTCACAGGATGGACCCAAACACCCCGTGCTACGTCTACTGTGTCCAACTGCTGAGCGTTTAGAGTTCCTCCGAAAGTCGGGAGCAGAGAGGAATGTGTATTTTGCCACCGGGGGGGGGGTTCGGGTCAGCCGACATATGGAGTCGGAGGGAGATGGAGATTGTGTGGGGAACGTGGACCTGAACCTGCCCAATGCTAGAGAGGGGACATGTGAAGCCTGGACTAACTTACCTATGGTGAGGTGGATCTAAGACGGAGTTGGTAGTGAACTGGGAAGGGATAAAAGTGACTTGGGGCTTGGGGGGAAGTCATGGTGTGTCGCTTTTATCACTCCCAACTCCCGTGGACAACCTCGCCTGTGTCGCTGTGAAGGACCTGATATGTACCTTGAAGGTTGTCGAGTAGAGATGGGCAAACCTCAAGAAAATCTCGAGCATGCTCTGGCCGATCTATATCAGAGCGTGCGGCATTCAGTGGCTGAAGAAGTTGGATGCTGCTTGGAAAACATGGATACAGACATAGGCCATAGGCTGTATCCATGTTTTCCAGAACTCCCTAGGACTACATCAACTTTTTCAGCCACTGGTGATCGAAAGCTGCAAGCTTGGGTTCAGACCAACCAGAGCGTGCTCGAGATTCGCTCATCTCTATTGTCTAGCAAGGCTTGAAAAGTGTTGTTGGAGTAGATGGTGAGGTTTCATTGGAGTAGATGGTGAGGCTTCATTGGAGTAGATGGTGAGGCTTCCTTGGAGTAGATGGTGAGACTTTATTGGAGTAGATGGTGAGGCTTCCTTGGAGTAGATGGTGAGGCTTCATTGGAGTGGATGGTGAGGCTTCATTGGAGTAGATGGTGAGGCTTCATTGGAGTAGATGGTGAGGCTCTATTGGAGTAGATGGTGAGGCTTCATTGGAGTAGATGGTGAGGTTTCATTGGAGTAGATGGTGAGGTTTCATTGGAGTAGATGGTGAGGCTTCATTGGAGTAGATGGTGAGGCTTCCTTGGAGTAGATGGTGAGGCTTCCTTGGAGTAGATGGTGAGGCTTCATTGGAGTAGATGGTGAGGTTTCATTGGAGTAGATGGTGAGGCTTCATTGGAGTGGATGGTGAGGCTTAATTGGAGTGGATGGTGAGGCTTCATTGGAGTGGATGGTGAGGCTTGTCAGGGGACAGGGGTCCAAAGGAATTAAAGGAATGTTATATTGAGAACATTGAATTCTTCAATATCATATGAGACCAGGAGACCAGGTGGACGGCCACAACAAGGGAAGCACGGAGACTCGAAGACAAACTGCTATTTGGATATTGCGTGTAACAATTAAAGGGGTACTCTGGCGAAAATCTTTTCCTTTTAAATCAACTGGTGTCAGAAAGTTATATAATTTACTTCTATTTAAAAGTCTCCAGTCTTCCCGTACTTATCAGCTGCTGTATGTCCTGCAGGAAGTAGTGTATTTTTTCCAGTCTGACACAGTGCTCTCTGCTGCCACCTCTGTCCATGTCAGGAAGTGTCCAGAGCAGCAGCAAATCCCCATAGAAAACCTCTCCTGCTCTGGACAGTTCCTGACATGGACAGAGGTGGCAGCAGAGAGCACTGTGTCAGACTGGAAAAAATACACTACTTCCTGCAGGACATACAGCAGCTGATAAGTACTGGAAGACTGGAGATTTTTTAAAAAGAAGTTAATTACAAATCTATATAACTTTCCGAAACAAATACACTAGAAAGAAAAGGATTTTCGCCGGAGTACCCCTTTAAGCTTTACAGCCTATTGTGTTATACTTTTTTTTTTTTTCTTTTTAATTCCGTCTCTAGAATTTTCTTTTGACAACTTCTTTAGAAGCGCCTTTGTTGTCTTCAATTTACACTTTGAAACCAGTTGTCGGTGACGTGTCCCAGCCCGGGCTGTAGGCGCTGACAGGCGTCTCTATAGGGACGCAACCTATGTGCCGGCCACCATGTGATGTTCGCATGGGATTGATTGCTTGTCACCGCAGAGTCTCAGTCACTGACCCAAATACTTCTAGCATAAGAGATGACTGTTTAGCTTTCAGCCGCGCGCACATAGCCAGGAGACGGCAGATACAAAGCCGGAGACTGCGGAGCGCGGCGAGGCCGATGGTAATTAGAACGTCTCCATCTACAGCAGAACAAAGCTCCCTCGCACTTCACACAGTCCCCTGATCAATCTCCATGCAGAGAGCCAGAGACCGGCTGCAATCCGTATGACGGGACTTAATTAAAACGGGATTCTTCTTTATTCTGGAGATCCACCCTCCCCTCCCACATCGAACTAAACTGCGGCACTTAAAGAATGCAAATAACTTCTCAACCATCTGACTGACGAATGGTCGTAGTGTGCAAATCACTATAGGAGTCTGCCGTAGCTGGTGGAAGCAGGGGCGTAACAACTACTGTAGCTGCCATAGCGTCCACTACGGGGCCCACCACATCAGGGGGCACTTCCCTGCAATACTCCTCCTGAGCTCTCATCATACTACCCAGGCCAACCATGGGGGACACTATGTACTGGGGGTACGATACTAGGGGAGAGGCCTATATTGGGGGACACTATCTAAAGGGGGGCTAACCAGGCGAGATGCCTACCATGGGGGACACTAGGGGAGATGCCTACTATGGGGGACACTAGGGGAGATGTTTACCATGGGGGTCACTAGGGGAGATGCCTACCATGGGGGTCACTAGGGGAGATGTTTACCATGGGGGACACTAGGGGAGATGCCTACCATGGGGGACACTAGGGGAGATGTCTACCATGTGGGACACTAGGGGAGATGTCTACCATGTGGGACACTAGGGGAGATGCCTACTATGGTAGACACTAGGGGAGATGTTTACCATGGGGGTCACTAGGGGAGATGCCTACCATGGGGGTCACTAGGGGAGATGCCTACTATGGGGGACACTAGGGGAGAGGTTTACTATGGGGGACACTAGGGGAAATGTCTACCATGGGGGACACTATCTAAGGGGGTACCAGGGGAGCATGGCAAACATCTCCCCAGGTAACACCCCCCCCCCCCCCCCTTAGATATTGCCCTATGTACAAGGGGGTAGGATACTATGGGAAAAGCCTATTTTGGGGGACACTATCTAAAGGGAGGGGGGGGTACCCGGGGATATGCCTACCATGGGGGACATTAGGGCAGATGCCTACAATGGGGGACACTAGGGGAGATGCCTACCATAGGGGACACTAGGGGAGATGCCTACAATGGGGGACACTAGGGGAGATGTATACCATGGGGACACTAGGGGAGATGTCTACCATGGGGGACACTAGGGGAGATGACTACAATGGGGGACACTAGGGGAGATGTATACCATGGGGACACTAGGGGATATGCCTAACATATGTTATATACGGGGCTGGAGGGGGTTGCCATGGGGCCCTTTCTAGTTATGCCGCTGCGTGGAAGGGCGGACAAACGTTCATTCTTTGAGTGGAGGCGCAAGAGAAATCCCATTGAAGAACTAGGAGAGGCAGAATTTCGGGGGGAATCCTCAGTGAGGACTCCGCTCGTAAATTCAGCCTCTTTTACTCAGTGTGCAAGGGCCCTATCAGGAAAGGCTATTTAGCTCACAGAGCATTGGCTAAACCCATTGTACACAGTCTATGCCATACTCTGTAAGCTATAAATCCTTGTCTGATACAATGTAACAAATCGGCAGAGAAATTTGTGTAGCTGCTGATAGAAACATAGAAAACTGTCGGCAGAAAAAGACCACTGGGTTCATCTATTCCGCCCATTTCATAATGTATTAAGCTCACTGAGCATTGCTCAGCTATAGCAGTCTGACCACCAGCTATAGCAGTCATTCATTGATGATATGGATTGCTGGATGGACATCGTAGCCTCCGTACCCTATAGCGGTGTCATTCGCCTCCTGGATCTCACTACGTTATTACCTACTTGCCACATCAGATCCGGCTCCACTCTCGCTGACTCCCAGACAGGCCACGAAGTCTCCAGCTATAGTCGGCACCAAGAACTGACGCTTCAATTCATCGCTGCCAAACCTTGACGAAAAGAAGAAATAGAACAGAATCAGAAAAGACTATATACTATATACCGCAATAACAGGGGTGATGTGCACCCTGTGTGGTCCCGCATGGCTCCCCAGCCGCCCCTGATGAAGTAGGGAAGGCAACACAAAGTGTCATGCTAACGTTTCAGAGTAAATATGCGATGTCCCAGCTTCCCACTGCCTGAATCTTATTCATGCTGCCTGTGGCTTAAGCAGCATGAAACAGGTGACGGGTTCCCTTAAAGCCATGCTTCCTTTCTGCTTTTATATGGGTCATATTGGCTGGTAGGAACGCTCTTTGCTAATAATTGTCCTATATAAATTGGCCGGTGATCAGCTGATTAGTTCTGATGGATCTTTTGTACAACCAGTAAAATCCCTGCTATTTGCCTGCACCTCCTTCCACGTTATTATGCGGCCGACTAAGATTACATTAATGTTCCCGGCTGCACAATTTATCAAGCCTTGTAAAATTTGTGGAAATAATTGTTTCAGTGCCGGTCTCAGTGTCAGCACTAGTCTAACCACCAGTTTCAGCACCCTTCTCAGCATCGGTCTCAGCACCAGTTTCTGCACTGGTTTTAGGGCCGGTCTCAGCGCCATTTTCAGCCCCTGTTTCAGCCCCAGTCTAAGCACCTCTCTCAGCATCAGGCTCTGCGCCAGTCTCAATGACGGTCTCAGTGCCGTTATCAGCACCAGTCTAAACACAGTTTCAGCACCAGTCTCAGCGCCAGTTTTAGCACCCATTTCAGCATTTGCCTCAGCACCAGTTTCAGTGCCGGTCTCAGTGATGTTCTCACCGCCAGTCACGGCGCCAGTTTCAGCACCTTTTTCAGCCCCAGTCTCACCACCATTCTTAGTGTCAGTCTCAACACCAGTTTCAGCACCTTTCTCAGCACCAGTTTCAGCACCAGTTTCAGCACCGATCTCAGCACCAGTTTCAGCACCAGTCTCAGCCCCAGTCTCAGCACCGATCTCAGCACCAGTTTCAGCACCAGTCTCAGCACCGATCTCAGCACCAGTTTCAGCACCAGTTTCAGCACCAGTCTCAGCACCAGTTTCAGCACCTTTCTCAGCCCCAGTCTCAGCACCATTCTTAGTGTCAGTCTCACCACCAGTTTCAGACCATTAAAATTCATCGTTTTACTTCATTAAACCTGAAGCCGTGAAGCGCCGTCATTCTGGCTCCTGTGGTCCCCGCCTACCCCGAGGATCCGACACTTCATCTACCATTCTCCATTCCCTGATCTCCTGGCTTGGGATCTCGGCATCTACCCTTGGAGCCTGGCTGCTACGGCTACTACCTCTCTCTTCACTGTGCATACAGGTGTTGTATTCTTAGCACAACACCATCAGGTGAGCAGTTTTATTATCAGCTTGTTCGACCTACAATCTGTTGTTTACGTTATCACCCTATGGCGCCCTTTCCACTTTTTTAGCCCTACTCACCACCAGTTTCAGCACCTTTCTCAGCACCAGTTTCAGCACCAGTTTCAGCACCGATCTCAGCACCAGTTTCAGTCTCAGTCTCAGTCTCAGTCTCAGCACCAGTTTCAGCACCGATCTCAGCACCAGTTTTAGCCCCAGTCTCAGCCCCAGTCTCAGCCCCAGTCTCAGCCCCAGTCTCAGCCCCAGTCTCAGCCCCAGTCTCAGCCCCAGTCTCAGCCCCAGTCTCAGCCCCAGTCTCAGCCCCAGTCTCAGCCCCAGTCTCAGCCCCAGTCTCAGCCCCAGTCTCAGCCCCAGTCTCAGCCCCAGTCTCAGCCCCAGTCTCAGCCCCAGTCTCAGCCCCAGTCTCAGCCCCAGTCTCAGCCCCAGTCTCAGCCCCAGTCTCAGCCCCAGTCTCAGCCCCAGTCTCAGCCCCAGTCTCAGCCCCAGTCTCAGCCCCAGTCTCAGCCCCAGTCTCAGCCCCAGTCCCAGTCTCAGCCCCAGTCTCAGCCCCAGTTTAAGCACCTTTCTCAGCCCCAGTCTCAGCAAAAGTCTCAGCACCAGTTTCAGCACCTTTCTCAGCACCGATCTCAGCACCAGTCTCAGCACCAGTTTCAGCACCTTTCTCATGGTCAGTCTTAGGGCTAGTGTCAGGTTGGGCCCTAAATCTTGTCATTGTCTAGCAAGAAGATAAACGTGATACTAAGTGACCCAGAGTTCTAGAAAGGAGTAAATTCGATTACTAAATCTGCCCCATTGTTATTTGTATTTAGTCCATTTACCTGTAAAGCTCCTGTATATCCAGAATGATATAAATTATTCCAATATACATCCCAATAACAATATTGGTAAAGTTTAACAAAAGATACACATATGACGTCTTGTAGCAGTTGTGCAACGAGAAGTGTGGCCCTAGGGCAGGGACGGGAACGAGAACGAGTAGTGTGGCCCTAGGGCAGGGACGGGAACGAGAAGTGTGGCCCTAGGGCAGGGACGGGAACGAGAACGAGTAGTGTGGCCCTAGAGCAGGGAACCTTTGGCCCAACAGCTGTTGCAAAACTACAACTCCCATCATGCCTGGATGGGAATTGTAGTTTTGCAACAGCTGGAGGACCAGAGGTTCCCCGCCCCTGCCCTGGGATAATGCAATATATTCAAGTCTCATTTGTTACAATGTAACAACTGACAGCAAAAAAACAAAAAGCTCCTTACGAAGTAAAAAAGGTACAAGCTAATGATCTCACCCCGTCACATATTAGCTGAGCCCTTGGATTTTATATATAATTTTTTGCATAAGTGAAAACAGGGGGAAAAAAAGTAATTTTCACTTACTCGGCAGTGTCATTGGTATTATGCAAATTACATTACAGATCTGACCTTTAAAATAAGTGAAGGGACGGATAACGTCTAAATTAGAGGATCAGACTTCTCGTCTCCTTCCCGAGGACCTGCATTACGGAGATGGAGATGATGGGGGGTGTCATACTGTGTATCATCCCAGAACATCTTCAATTTATTTTCACATTTACAAATTCTTTGTGGCTCGTAAATTAACTAGCTGCACGGACAATAGAGAAGAACTATTATCCTCCGCCGTCTCCGAGCGTTTATTAACAAGCCTGAAACGTTATTATGTTGGCCACAACAATATGCGTGTTGGATCTTGTAATGAAAGATCTGCAGCTTAAGGGAAAAGAAAGTTTACGGGATATAAACTTCACAGGTGGGTGGGGATATATTCATGTAGTGATGTGAAAGGTTATAGGGGGCGGTCCAGCCAGATTGCTGTTATAGGGGGCGGTCCAGACTACACAGCCAGACTGCTGTTATAGGAGGAGCTCCAGACTACACAGCCAGACTGCTGTTATAGGGGGCGGTCCAGAATACACAGCCAGACTGCTGTTATAGGGGGCGGTCCAGAATACACAGCCAGACTGCTGTTATAGGGGGCGGTCCAGACTACACAGCCAGACTGCTGTTATAGGAGGAGCTCCAGACTACACAGCCAGACTGCTGTTATAGGGGGCGGTCCAGAATACACAGCCAGACTGCTGTTATAGGGGGCGGTCCAGAATACACAGCCAGACTGCTGTTATAGGGGGCGGTCCAGAATACACAGCCAGACTGCTGTTATAGGGGGCGGTCCAGAATACACAGCCAGACTGCTGTTATAGGGGACTCCAGACTACACATCCTGACTGCTGTTATAGGGGGCTCCAGACTACACAGCCAGACTGCTGTTATAGAGGGGTTACAGACTACACAGACAGACTGCTCTTATAGAGGAACTCCATACTACACAGCCAGACTGCTGTTATAGGGGGCTCCAGAATACACAGCCAGACTGCTGTTATAGGGGGCGGTCCAGAATACACAGCCAGACTGCTGTTATAGGGGACTCCAGACTACACATCCTGACTGCTGTTATAGGGGGCTCCAGACTACACAGCCAGACTGCTGTTATAGAGGGGTTGCAGACTACACAGACAGACTGCTCTTATAGAGGAACTCCATACTACACAGCCAGACTACTGTTATAGGCGGAGGTCCAGACTACATAATCAGACTGCTAATATAGGAGGCGCTCTAGACTATTCAGACAACTCTGCAATTACTTCAGTTGTGAAGAAATGTAATGTGTAATATAATAACATAGAAGCTGGTAATTCTATAGTGCTGTTCCAATACTGAATAGTTTTAAAAACATATAAGGCGGATTGCGAGGAGTCTTCATAGCCCCCGCAGCAGAGGAATGGAGCAATCTCTTTAATGAAGCAAAACAATCTCTTTACTTACAGGACATCATTACTCAGTTGGCTGTTTGGGCCGTCTCCCGCGGGCAGGCTTTATAGAATATCATTACTGGTAAGATGGGCATTTTCAGAGACTAGCAGCCTGGCATAAATCCCAAGCCATAGACCTGATTGATTTCCTTGGGAACCAAACAGCAAGTGCTGATATATGAGCAGCTGCGGCAATGGTTTTAATAATTCAATAAATGAGCCAAATAAAAAGTCCTGTCCTGAGGTCGTAAAGGATAGCTCCTCTTCTTATTACACGTGGGATGTGCCATCGTTTTTTAAGTTACTGCAGAGATAGTCGTGTGGTGACTGGGGGTCAATGATATAGTCTGTGTTCAATGTGTACAGAGGTTCCTGGTGGTCTTTAGTATTATGCAAGTTCATGGTGGTCAGAGGTCCCATGTGGTGTATGGTAGAATGAAAGTTCATGGTCACAGGTCCCTGAGGTCAACAATATAGTCAGTGTTCATGGTGGTCTATGGCATTATCAGTGTTCTTGGTGGTCAAAGCTCCCTGGGGGTCTTTGGTATTACGAGAGTTCATGGTGGTCAGAGGTCCCATGTGGTGTATGGTATAATGAAAGTTTATGGTAGTCAGAGGTCATTGATATAGTCAGTGTTCATGGTGGTCTACGGTATTATCACTGTTCTTGGTGGTTAGTGCTCCCTGGTGGTCTTTGGTATTAGGAAAGATATTGGTGGTCAAAGTTGAATGGTGGTCAGAGGTCCCTAAGGTCAACAATATAGTCTGTGTTCATGGTGGTCGATGATATTATCAGTATTCTTGGTGGTCTGATCTTCCTGGTGTTATTACGAGAGTTCATGGTGGTCAGAGGTCCCTGGTGGTGTTTGGTATAATGAGAGTTCATGGTGGTAAGACTTCCCATGTTGTGTATGGTAAAATGAAGGTTTATGGTGGTCAGAGGTCCCATGTGGTGTACGGTATAATGAAAGTTTATGGTGGTCAGAGGTCCCTGAGGTCAATGATATAAATAGTGTTCATGGTGGTCTATGGTATTATCAGTGTCCAAGGTGTACTGGGGGTCCCTGGTGGTCTTTGAAATCACAACAGTTCATGGTGGTCACAGGTCCTTGAGGTCAATGATATAGTCAGTATTCATGGTGGTCTATGGTATTATCACTGTTCTTGGTGGTCAGAGCTCCCTGGTGGTCTTTGGTATTAGAAAAGATAATGGTGGTCAATGTTACCATGTGGTGTATGGTATAATGAAAATTTATGGTGGTCAGAGGTCCCTGAGGTCAACAATATAGTGTTGATGGTGGTCTATGATATTATCAGTTTTCTTGGTGGTCAGAGCTCCCTGGTGTTATTACGAGAGTTCATGGTGGTCAGAGGTCCCTGTGGTGTTTGGTATTACAAAAGTTCATGGTGGTCAGAAGTCCCATGTGGTGTATGGTTTAATAAAAGTTTATGGTGGTCAGAGGTTCCTGAGGTCAATGATATAGTAAGTACTCATGGTGGTCTATGGTATTATCAGTATCCAATGTGTACTGGGAGTCCCTGGTGGTCTTTGAAATTACAAGAGTTCATAGTGGTCACAGGTCCCTGAGGTCAATGATATAGTCAGTGTTGATGGTGGTCTATGGTATTATCAGTGTTCTTGGTGGTCAGAGTTCCCTGGTGGTCTTTAGTATTACGAGAGTCCGTGGTTAGGGGACCCGATGGCCAATAATATAATCAGCATTCATGGTGGTCTAAGGTATTCATGGTGGTCAAGAATATAATAAGTTTTCATGGGTGTCAGAGGTCCCCGGTGGTCAATGATATAGTAAGTGTTCATGTTAGTCTATCGTATTATCAGTGTTCTTGGTGGTCAGAGCTCCCTGGAGGTCTTTGGTATTACGAGAGTTCATGGTGGTCAGAGGTCCCATGTGGTGTATGGTATAAGGAAAGTTTATGGTGGTCAGAGGTCTCTGAGGTCAATGATATGATGAGTTTTCTTGGGTGACAGAGGTCCCCGTTGGTCAATAATGAAAGAAGTGTTCATGATGGTCTGTGGTGTTCATAGTGGTCAGAGGTCCCTGGTGGTCAATGATATATGGAGTTTTCATAAAGGTCAAAGGTCTCTGGTGGTCAGTGGTATAATGACTGTCCATGGTGTCCTTTATGAGGACTAATCCATTATGCCTAGTGACAATCCAGTAGTTGATGAGCCTTGATAGTCCAATAAAAGCCACATTACTAAGGGTCCTTTTAGACGGCCTGTTTTGCCGCTGTCTACGGAGTGAAGATCAGAGAGAGAGCAGCACTCAATTGCAGTGCCTTTACACGACACAACTAATTGAGTGGCCAGGCTTCTCAAAAGATGTGATCAGCTGATCAGTGGGCTTTTTCCCAATCCTCGGCTGATTGGTGACACTCTTACATCGGGCAAATTAGAGTTTCTAGCAACATGATTATTGGCCCGCATATAAGGGCCCTGACAATCATTGGCCTGTTTATAAGGGCCCTAACTAATGCCTCCTTTTTGTATACTCTTTTAATCACAGGATGAAATTGTAGAGACAGGTCTCCTGTAACAATGATAATACCTGGTGAGTGCTGGTGTAGCCATATCAGACTGAACTCCTATGGCCATGGGAATGCCACCACAGTTGATATTTCCAAGCTCTTCTGCGATTGCTATGCTATAGGAGAAGTCCAACCCCATTCCGCCATATTCTATAAAACAAAAACAATGACAACATTTTCTAGACCTTATAAGTAAGTCAAGTCTTGAAAGCTACATAAAGGCCCCTGGTGTCCTATACATGGAACGCTTTGCTGTGTCTTAATACATTGTGAACATTGAATAAAAATTAAAAAAAAAGCAAACAATTCTCCAATATGTTCCTAGTGTCTTGGTTGGAGGTTGTTTGTGGTCTCCAGCCAAGTTGGTATGGAGGGGCGCCAAGGGTAATCCTCTGGTTTGTGTAGTTTTTGTAGTATGGGGAACTATTTTGGTCAGTGGGGTTACTTTTTTAGATTGACTAGATTGGCACTTCCCAACGTGAAAAGTTGTCTCCTATCCATATGATAGGAAATAACAGGCAGATCGGCCTCTGACTGCTGGGAGCTCCACCAATCTTGAGAATGGAGGAAAATTGTCCCCCAAATGGAGTATAGCCTTCTGAATACAGCAGTGATGGGCAAACTTGCCAAGTGTTTCCTTGAGTTCCACCGAACCCAAAAGCTTGGCATTTGACTCCCACTGCCTGTAGAAG
This sequence comes from Dendropsophus ebraccatus, assembly GCF_027789765.1. Classification (NCBI taxonomy): domain Eukaryota; kingdom Metazoa; phylum Chordata; class Amphibia; order Anura; family Hylidae; genus Dendropsophus; species Dendropsophus ebraccatus. The sequence goes on from NC_091455.1 coordinate 212,016,165, forward strand.
TTGGATACAGCCCTAGGTCAGCTACACCATCAACTACAGTCTTTTTCCTGAAGGACCCATTATACTTAGTGTTGAGAGAACTTGCTAAAAGTTTGGGTTCTGCAATGTTTGTCAGAACCCAAACACCTATCATCTGGAAAAGTTCGATGCCCTCTAGGGCTGCCAGAAAAACATGGATACAGCCATAGGCCATGACCATGTTTTATGGGACTCTCTAGGGTGGCATCCAACTTCTCCAGATGCCCGGATTTTGGGTTCTGACCAATGTTGCAGAACCCGAACTTTCAGCAAGTTCCCTCAACACTAAATATAATGGGTCCTTCAGGAAAAAGGCTGTAGACGATGGTTCTTCTTCGGATGATTGTTCCAGTTCGGATGAATGTTGCAGAACCTGACCTTTCGGCAAGTTCGCTCAACACTAATTATAAATCGAATGGTTTCATCAAGATTCATTGGAATCCATTTTTTAACTGAAGCTAATGAAGACAGAGCCTAAGGCCTCAAAGCCGTAAAGAGGGACATGGCGTATAAGATGAGAAGCCCCCGGTACATGACACCATATACCGATGCGTGATGTCCAGGTTTGCCATGTATTTATGGTGGATCGCATTGACTCTAGTTCTAATGACACGTCGAGCTGATCTACGCCTTATGGCGCTTCACCATGACTTGTTAGGTTCCTCTTGTGCATATTACGGAATAATTGAAATACACAAAATACAAAAGTTTCTTTGTGGGTGAAAGAAAAAAAAAAGAGAAGGGGTTGCGACATTTTTGCAGAAAATCTGCAGTAAGGAAAATCAGAGTGTGAGGAGAGCGGAGTCGGTCTGATTTCTAATCATCGGCTGGTAGATTGGGGTCGGGTCAGGCGGCCCCGGAGACCTTCTTTTTTTTTGTATTCTTTCTGCTGGAATCAGCGATGCACCTGCTGCCCTGAGCTCCGGACATGAATGAAGATGACAGATCCTGGAGGACCCGGAGATTTAATTAGTCATTTCTAATACGGCTCTCTGTAGACAAGACTTGCCGGTAAATTACAGGGAGACGCGCTGCCAAGACTATAGCGGTATCAAAGCGTTTTGATTGAGATAAGTGACAGAAGGGCTCATGGGATTAACCCTTCGGAATAAAATTTACAGATGTGACACATGTATAGTATGGTGACCTGCAGGGGCGCAACATGTAGCTCCTGGGCCCCCACCTTCCATGTAACATGAAGCTCTGGGGCCCCAGCGCACATTCAGCAACAGGGCCCCCACCTTCCATGTAACATTTGGCAGCTCAATAGGCCTCATTGTTGTGCTCGGCCAAATGGTAAATTATGGTGTAAATTAAGGGAACGTGTCACCTAAATGTTCTTTTACTGATTAGAGTCAGATACTATAAAACTTGTTCTTTTATTCTAATCTGTTTCTATTTTCTGACTGTAATTTTTATTTATTTCATTTTTTGTACACTATGGTGGCGGCCATTTTGCCTGGGCTGTTTTTAACAGCATTTAGTGACATGCTTTACAGCAAGACTCATGGACATAAACGACAATAGACAGACAGTCTCCTAGAGAAGAATGTAAAACATTACTGAGTGCGCTCTGTGACCTATGAAGAGGTCATTCCAAAAGGAGCTGCTATTGTCTCCTCTATCTACTGAAGTCACATGACGCTGCAATGCTGTACAGATCACTTTACAGCAGCCTCCTCCTCCTCAGATACAGCCAGCCAGGGACTTGTTTACATCAGCCGTCTAAGAAGGGAGGGGGGGAGGGGGAGAGAAAGGCTCACTCACAGATTTTTGTGTCTTCAGCAGAAAGCAGCAGCTGAGAACTGGGGGAAGGAGGCTGCATAGATAATAATAAGTATGGAAGGAATCCTTAGTCTCACCATGGGTAGCAACATATCAAACGTTATGTTTGAGCACCCCTCCTGTCCTCAGTTTGGGTGTGGATTTTGCAGCTCCGTTCTATTGAAGTGTATGGAGCTGAATTGTAATACCACACAGGACAGGGGTGGCGCTGTTTTGCAAGTAAGTAGCTGTGCCTTTTTCTTAACCTGGAAAGCCCCTTTAAATCCTCTTCATTTGATGCTTGTTTTCCAGTTTTATCAGCAATTTCTATTTTTTTCTATGTAGTTTCTGTAAATGTCCCCCATAGGCTGTGTGAGTATGATGAGGACGCGATACGGGAAAATTCTCTTCTTTATAAAAGCTTTTAACACAAAAAAAATACAATGTCAGAAAACAATCCTATAGCCTGGCGGAGATTGTATGGGAGATAAAGCAGCTGCTAAGATGCCTGTGAATGTCTTCCCCCGGCGACTAATCCCATAGAAATGGATTCCGGAGATTTCCTAACAGCTGCACAATCGGCAATTCGCAAACTTTTGGATGAAAACAAGATCATTTTTTAATCACGTCGCACAAACACATTTCTGCAGCCTGAGAAAACCGCTTAACAAATGTCAGCGAGCAGCGAGAGCGCGCCCGCAAGGGCCCGAGAGAGAATACAAGAAACAGCCCCCTGAGGATGCCGCTCATTTTGACAGATTTTAGTGCTACAAGTTGTTTGAGGTTTTTTTCTGACATTTTTTGACACATAACATTTTGTTTCATATTAATTTTTTTTATGTAGGAGCAAGAATATTTTTAAAGGGGTATTCCCCTCAAACATATTTTTTGATATGTTGCTGCCCATGGTGAGACTAACAATTCCTTCCATACTTGTTATTATCTATTCAGTCTCCTTCCCCCAGTTCTCAGCTGCTGCTTTCTGCTGAAAACACAAAAATCTGTGTGTGAGCTTTTCTCTCTGCCCCCCCAACAAGTCTCTGGCAGGCTTAATCTGCAACATTGTATCTTCTTTGTAATGCTGGAAGGATTAATCACAGCAAGTTCATTAAGAACTTGGCCTCAGTATTACTCTCCCAGCATTAAAAAGAAGCTACAATGTTGCAGATAAAGCCAGCCAGGGACTTGTTTACATCAGATGTCTCAGAAGGGAGGGGGGAGGAGGGGGAGACAGAGAGAAGTTTACACACAGATTTGTGTCTCTTCAGCAGAAAGCAGCAGCTGAGAACTGGGGGAAGGAGTCTAAATAGATAATAACAAGTATAGAAGGAATTGTTAGTCTCACCATGGGCAGCAACATATCAAAAGTTATGTTTGAGTGGAATACGCTTTTAATTATTATTTTTAATATATATATTTTTAAATCTCTGAACATCAAGAATTAGGTTTATTTATTGTATGAGAATATAGGGGAACAAAACAATGTATTTTTTTTATTTATTTATTTTTTTCATGAAAATTATATTTTTTTTAGTTACTTTTCATTCGAATACTTATTTATCAATTATTTTTATTAAACTTATTTTTTTCTTTGTCTCTTAACTTACTTATATATTATTTTTTTTTATTATACTGCTGAGGAAATCTATTTAGAACTACCTTGGCATGTGAAATACACAAGTAGCTGTTAGGGGTTACATGGGGGGGGGGGGTACCGTAACCAGGGATGACACAGGGCGGCCATGGGGGTCTTTGATGGTCATGGACTGTCTCTTAAAGGGACACTATTTACAAATGGTATGGCAAGAGCCTTATAATTTTTATGGAGAGGGCGGGACTTCCGTTACCTCATGGGTTGCCATGGTGACATCTGTCTATTTAATACTGACAAGCAATAATGCCCCCCTGTAACCCTTTACAGACTCCGTCCTTGTCGCGGCTTCTGGTGTCTTTAAGAAACAACAAGGAGATATTAGATCTCGATGTCACTAAAAAGGTCGGACTGTCAGTAGCGGAAATCATCTCCACTTCACCAGTCTGAAGCCGCGTCGCATCAATCTGCCGCTCCGCAATAATCCAGTGACATGTAAATTACCGCTCATTAACATGAAGGCGAGAAGTGACAAGTCACCGCGCACCGAATACATCAGGAGAATACAAAATATGTCTGTATAACACAGCCCCAGATCTGCGGAGGATATAGGGATAATATACCAGAGTATACAGGGATAATATACCAGAGTATACAGAGATAACACACCAGAGTATACAGGGATAACACACAGGAGTATACAGGGATAACACACCAGAGTATACAGGGATAACACACCGGAGTATACAGGGATAACACACCGGAGTATACAGGGATAACACACCAGAGTATACAGGGATAACACATCGGAGTATACAGGGATAACACACCAGAGTATACAGGGATAACACACCAGAGTATACAGGGATAACACACCGGAGTATACAGGGATAACACACCGGAGTATACAGGAATAACACACCGGAGTATACAGGGATAACACACCGGAGTATACAGGGATAACACACCGGAGTATACAGGGATAACACACCAGAGTATACAGGGATAACACACCAGAGTATACAGGGATAACACACCGGAGTATACAGGAATAACACACCATAGTATATAGAGATAACACACCTGAGGATACAGGGATAACACACTGGAGTATACAGGGATAACACACAGGAGTATACAGGGATAACACACCAGAGTATACAGGGATAACACACCAGAGTATACAGGGATAACACACAGGAGTATACAGGGATAACACACCAGAGTATACAGGGATAACACACTGGAGTATACAGGGATAACACACCAGAGTATACAGGGATAACACACTGGAGTATACAGGGATTACACACAGGAGTATACAGGGATAACACACCGGAGTATACAGGGATTACACACAGGAGTATACAGGGATAACACACCGGAGTATACAGGGATAACACACTGGAGCATACAGTGATAACACACTGGAGTATATAGAAATAACACACCGGAGTATACAGAGATAACACACTGGAGTATATAGAAATAACACACCGGAGTATACAGAGATAACACACTGGAGTATATAGAAATAACACACCGGAGTATACAGAGATAACACACTGGAGTATATAGAAATAACACACCGGAGTATACAGAGATAACACACTGGAGTATATAGAGATAACACACTGCAAAATCTATCAATCTGGACAGTTCCTGACATGGACAGAGGTGGCAGCAGAGAGCACTGTGTCAGACTGGAGAGAACACACCACTTCCTGCAGGACATACAGCAGCTGATAAGTACTGGAAGATTGAAGCTTTTTAAATAAAAGTAAATTAGAAATTTCTGACACCAGTTGATCTGGTGTCTTTACTTTGTATTACCCCTTTAATTTTTTTGTTTATTTATTTATAGGGGTTATCAACATGCCCACATAATATATCAGGGGTGCCATGGGATTAGTCACTCTCCTCTACCATGAAGTGTCCTGGAGCACCAATCACCTGCCCTGGAAGTCAGAGATTACTTATGCTGATCTACACAGGAAGTGCTACATTCAGGAGGTTGCTGATTGGTTGTTTGCTTGCTACTTCCTGTTAGTAGAGCCGCTATGTAAGGACGGTACGCCTCTGCTGTACTGTCATGACCACTGCTGTACTGTCATGTGATCACTACTGTACTGTCATGTGATCACTGCGGTACTGTCATGTGATCACTGCTGTACTGTCATGTGATCACTGCTGTTACGGTCAGTCTTTGTATATGTTATTACTCCGCCAGGCTACTATATCTATATGACGTGTTTGTACGGGATGATTCTCCTTACTTTTTGCCTGTAGATGGTGGTTCTGGTTTATAGTCCTGTATACGGTATATACTACATCATGCGATAATTCATAGTGACAGCTCAGTCTTCCTATACAATGTATGTCTATATGAATTAACGTATCCACCGCTACAATTATCATCTATTAGTCACAGTGCCGGGAGGGTCACGTCCGGAGGACACACACACTAACCCGGGCACCAAAGGCCACAATATGACATTTCCCGCCGAGCTCCTCAGGGAGACGCTTAGGCTACGTTCACACAGAGCAAAAGGAGCGGATTACGCAAGGAAATATTTCCGCCTGAAATCAACTGACGCTGAATTCCGAGCAGAATATAAGCAGAATGTAAGCAGAATCCCTGCGTATTCTGCTAGGAAAGTGTTCAGCTCGTAATCAGCTCTTGACAAATTCAGCGCGGAATACTCGAGGAATCCGCGCTGAATCCGCATGCATTCAGCGCTGAAATTCAGCGAGTATTTGGTGAGTAAACTAGACTATACCAGAACATATACTAGAATCCTCCTCCCCCCCCTTTTCCCCATTTCCGCGCTGATTCAGCGAGTAATTTCCGCTTGTATTACGCTTGTATTCCGCGCTGAATCCGCGCTGAATCCGCGCTGAAACAGAAAATCAGAGCCCCATTGATTTGTATAGGCTTCCGCTAGCGGAAGAATGAACATGTTCATTCTTCTGGCGGAAAGCGGATTAGTTCAGTGCGGAAATTCCACTGTGTGAACTGCAGAGCAGAATTTCCATTCAACACAATTTAAATTAGCTGTGCACCTATTTTAACGGCTAAAATTTCAGCGCTGATTCAGCGCAGAAATTCAGCTGCTTTTGCTCAGTGGGAACGAGCCCTTAATTTCTATAATTATTTCTACTGATTTCATGAAATTGTGAAAACCGTAAAACATGTGCTCAAACCATACAGAGTAACCATCATGGGGGAGCAGAATGTCTCTCATAGACGTTACATCTACTATAATATAGTAGGAGACGCCTGCACCATGTGTTATAACACCTTTAAAGGGGTACTCCGAGAAAAATATTATATATTCAGACTTTTGTTGAAAAATTAACTGGTGTCAGAAATTTATACAGATTTGTAATTTACTTCTATCAAAAAATCTCCAGTCTTCCAGTACTTATCAGCTGTTGTATGTCCTGCAGGAAGTGGTGTATTCTCTCCAGTCTGACACACTGCTCTCTGCTGCCACCTCTGTCCATGTCAGGAACTGTCCAGAGCAGCAGCAAATCCCCATAGAAAACCTCTCCTGCTCTGGACAGTTCCTGACTGATTGTGCATAGTGTATGGATGATGGATGTATAATGGATGGATGAGGGGCCCGCTGAGGCTCTTTTTCCTGAGGGCCCACAAATACGTGTAGCCGGCCCTGCCTCTCCGTCACACCGTCTCTTATTCTGACAGGTGGTGGGTGATGCAGGGACTTCTCGGGGAGCGGGTGCGCTCGCTGTACACATAGTATTACATCTCTATCATATGTTACAGCTGATTTCAGGGACTCTGCACATTGTAGATAACACAGATGAAAGTGAGAAGGTAGAAGAAGAATGATAGCTGGGAGACCGTCCACCGCCCCGTCCTTCACCGCATCCCGCAGTAGATCACACAAAGCAGGTAACACCGGCTGCGACCTGACGCCAAATGGATTTTCCCATCATGCACTAAACACAATAAAGCAAAATCCCGACAACGTGAACGGCAAAGAAATCACTGAGAGAACATCAGAGAGGGACATGACAGCAGGGAGGAAGAAAGCCGACGCGTTTCCAGGCCGGATAACTGCATGGCTGACAGGAGGCTCCGACCTGGCTACAACAAGGAGGTTACAACCCCATCAACTAAGATGACAGTATAGCTATAATATAGGACTGCGCACAACTACAGCTTACAGGAGGTTATACCTGCTGCCACCTCTGTCCATGTCAGGAACTGTCCAGAGCAGCAGCAAATCCCCATAGAAAACCTCTGGACAGTTCCTGACTGATTGTGATTGTGTATAGTGTGTGGATGATGGTGGTGGGTGATGCTCTGGACAGTTCCTGACATGGACAGAGGTGGCAGCAGAGAGCGATGTTTGATGTATATATAACTGAAATGTTAAGTTGGGGGGGGGGGGGTGAGCCTCTACAATAGGTGGCAATTGCTAATTGTCGTTGAGGTCAGAGATAACTCAGATCCCAGGGGGTTTACCACCATATATACCATGGTTAACGGTAACCACAGCATCTAGGTAGTTAGATTCCAGGTGGTGGCCCCCTCTCTTAACCAGTCATCTCATTCCCCCCTTTCATCACATGATGCCATTTAAGATGGTGTCCAGCGGCTTAGTAAAGGCGCTAAGATCATCATCTCAGCAATGGCAATGGGGTGTTTATATAGGTCTATGCATGTGGCCACCTAGTGGTTGTAATGTGAACTGAAGATCCGACCACCTGCGATCTAACACTTAGATAAGAGGCAGAGAACACGTTACTTTTAGTTGGACTATCCCTTTAACGGTAAGGATGGACGCATGTGTGGGCGCACTTCAGTTTGTTTTAGTCGTGAAATACGTTGCTGTTTTTTTTAATTATTATTATTATTTCCCTGATTCAGCCGTCTTCTGTAATTTCTGACCTTTCGCTTCCCATTGTTGTGGAGACAGAATAATTACAGCAATCACCATCATTATTCTACGCGGCGGCGGCGAGTGAGGAGCCGATTAGTTAATCTGATGAGACAACCGCGGGTAATGACGGCCGAATTAACAAGCTTTTATTTTATTATCCGACTTTTATGAAGGTGATCTTTACACCTTGTTGTTTTCTGCATTGTCGGTAATTTACAGGCAATCGTAGCTAATTGCTGCGGCCCACAGTCCCATCGTATTACTGCGCCGTACAGTCACTGCCTTAGTGGATACAAAAATTCTATGTATCTTCATGGCCGTCACAGGTCTGATATAGAGACTCCAATCCAATGCATGGATATAGATGTACAGATACACCAGTCATTAGCATAGCGTGCCTGTCCATTACATGACCCGCACCACTGGTGACTTAGCGGCAATGCAGTCTTCCAGTACATATCAGCTGCTGTGTGTCCTGCAGGAAGTAGTGTATTCTCTCCAGTCTGACACAGTGCTCTTTGCAGCCACCTCTGTCCATGTCAGGAACTGTCCAGAGCAGAAGGATTTGCTGCTGCTCTGGACAGGTCCTGACATGTTCCTGGCAGCAGAGAGCATTGTGTCAGACTGAAAAGAATACACCACTTCCTGCAGGACATACAGCAGCTGATAAGCAATTGACAAAAAAAAACAATTCTTTAGAGTGCCCCTTTAAGGTGTTAGAGGCATCTCCCTGGTAACAGACTACAGGCGAACCCTGTGTAGTCTGATCCCTTTGTTATACACTTATCTGTCCATCCTATACTTCTTTTTAATATACAGTACTGTGCATCTCGTAGGTTAACATGGACAGAATGAGGAGGGGAGGATCAGACTACACAGGGTTTATGTGTTGTCTGTTACTATGGAGACACATAGGCTTGTAATAGAAATTTTAATTGGCCACATAAAACCTGAAATTAATTTGTCATTTTAGGTGGATTAGGCAGGAATATAGTAAAAAGAGCCCAGTCACCCTTTCTCAGCCAATGAGCACCAGTGGGGGCGGGTCTCAGAAATGCTGATTGGCTGAGGGCAACTGAGAGGCGGGCTTTGCCAACAACGTCCTTTCCAGTTGGATGGCTGCTTCATATGACTGATGCCTCTAGGGACATTGTTGTATTATATCCAGTATGGTTTGTCTTCTATTTGTTACTCCCCAGGGCCCAATGAGGTGACCACAGTTTTGGCTCCTTTTCCTGACAGCTGGATGGTGGTGATGTAATGTTTCAAAGCCCAACATCAGGAAATATCCTCCCTTCCTTCTACCTATGCCTCCTCCCATTTTACACTTTTTTTTTTTAACTTTTGGGTGGTTGTATTTCTTTTACATTTCATTTTATATTATATATTTTTTTATTTTTATTATTTTTACGTTTTCCTTTTTATTTACTTTTTGTGTTACATTTTTTTATACCCCCTGCCCCTTTAATCATTTTTATATTAAACTTTTATTACTGTGTATTTTCATTCTTTTTCCTTTTGTTTATTTTTGCATCAATATTTTTGTTTATTTTTTCCCTTTTTTTTGTTATTAAGGCGGCTGGCATTCGGGGCCTTTTCATCAGTTGTGCGCAGATGTTTCCTTTGATCAGAAAATGTTCTGTATAAATATTTGGAGCATGGAGGAAGGCCGATACACGGCTGTGACACAAGAAAATAACAAAAGATGAGCCCGACTTCTGGCCAAAAAAAAGAAACCGGATAGTTTGGAGCAAAGCAGGAACCACATATTTCTCTCATTACAGGACGGCTGTGGAATAGATTACAGCGATGGAACTGTATCCAAGCCAAAAGCTTCCACATGGTCAGATGGACCACATGGAATTTTTTAGCCTACGGCCAGTGATTGGCTGAGCGGTCTGTCAGCTTAGCCAGGCCGCTCCGAAGCTGCTTCGGCGTGGGACCAGGAGAGAAGGAGAAGACCTGCGCCTGGATAGGTAATGTATAATGTTTTGTTATCCTTGTTCTCACCTGAAAACTAGGGTAAAAAAGTTAAAAAGTTCTGTCCATCATTGGACATTTTTGCACAAAGCTTTTAAATTTAAAAAAAAAACAGTGAAAAAGGTGAAAATTTTTGTGCAAACTTCTCAATATTTTACAAAAATTTTATACCAAAATCCACTAATTTTGACTGGAACTGCATCCATTCTATCCTCAGACGGAATACTCAGACGGAATCAGACAAGGTTGTAAATACATGCTACAGAAAGTATGGCCTATATTAGTATGAACCTATACCGTGGGGAGCCTGCAAGACTCAACTGAGCACCATGATCCATTCAATCAGTAGATGCTTTAAAGGGGAACTCCCATGATTTTATTTTTCAGATAAACTGGTGTCAGAAAGTTATATAGATTCGTAATTTACTTCTATTTAAAAATCTACAGTCTTCTGGTACTTATCAGCTGCTGTATGTCCTGCAGGAAGTGGTTTATTCTTTCCAGTCTGACACAGTGCTCTCTGCTGCCACCTCTGTCCATGTCAGGAAATGTCCAGAGCAGCAGCAAACCCCTATAGAAAACCTCTCCTGCTCTGGACAGTTCCTGACATGGACAGAGGTGGCAGCAGAGAGCACTGTGTCAGACTGGAAAGAATACACCACTTCCTGCAGAATATACAGCAGCTTATAAGTACTGGAAGACTGAAGATTTTTAAATAGAAATAAATGATAAATCTGTATAACTTAATGTTACAGTATCTTTGAGGAACCCTAGCCTGAAGCTCAACACAGCTTCTCTGCCAACATTCACCTCCCATACAATTCATCAAGTAGTGAGTCAGCGTTTAGTGTATGTGTCAGCCGGGAAGCAACAAGTAGCGCCATTTCTGTGGTGGTTCTTTAGTACCCGCTCTGGAGATGTCTTGGCACAGAATCTGTATGGCCTGGAGGGATGTCAGGAAGATGGTGTTACCCGTTCTATGTACACAGTAGAGTGGAGCGGAGTAGCGGGAGATGATTTATTTACTATCAGGAATATTAGTTTTTTTACCCCAAAATAATAGATGAAAGTTACGGTGACCCGGATTGGGATTCCCATGATTGGCAGCAGCGGTGAGGGGGGTTTCCTGGCTGTACAGCCATAGATCCCAGGTCTATACTATGCCTATACTATCCCTGGTGGTCTAGAGCAGAGAAGTGGTCAGTACCATGATCTAAGAGAAAAGGATCCTGCATATGGAGGGACAGGGATCATTCGTACTATAGGGGACATTATTATTACATGGAGCATTCCTACTACAGGGGGCATTATTATTACATGGAGCATTCCTACTACAGGGGGCATTATTATTACATGGAGCATTCCTACTACAGGGGGCATTATTATTAAGTGAGGCAGAAATTGAATTGGTAATGAATGTGTGATTGGGCGTTATTACTGTATGTAGGCACAGGGGGCGCTGTTACTGTATAGGGGACAGGGAGCATGTTTCAGGTATGAGGATTCCTGGTGGTGTGACTACTGTATAGGGGCACAGGGGGCCAATATTACTATGCAGGGTGCTCAGTGAGCATTATTACTTCATGAGGGGCACAGTGGGATCATTACTACTGTGTGGGGATATTATAACTGCATGAGGGGCCCAGTGGCATTATTACCCAGTGGGGGCATTATTACATGAGGGGCACAGTGGGATCATTACTACTGTGTGGGGATATTATAACTGCATGAGGGGCCCAGTGGCATTATTACCCAGTGGGGGCATTATTACATGAGGGGCACAGTGGGTGCATTATTACTGCATGAGGGGCACAGTGTGGGAATTATTACTCCATGAGGGGCACAATGGGGGAATTATTACATGAGGGGCGCAGAGGGTGTATTATTACTCCATGAGGGGTACAGTGGGGGAATTATTACATGAGGGGCACAGTGGGGGCATTATTACATGAGGGGCACAGTGGAGGCATTATTACTGCATGAGGGGCACAGAGGGGGAATTATTACATGAGGGGCACAGTGGAAGAATTATTACATAAGGGGCACAGTAAGTAACTATTTTTGAGAACATTGTGAACATTATGTATGGTAGACATACCGAAGGACTCGTGCCTCAGATATTTTCCAGACTCTGGCACTGTCCCTGGATCTAGAGCAGAGAAGAGGTCAGTACTATAATCCCTGGTGGTATAGAGCAGAAAAGAGGTCAGTATCATGATCCCTGGTGGTGTAGAGCAGAAAAGAGGTCAGTATCATGATCCCTGGTGGTCTAGAGCAGAGAAAAGGATCCTGCATATGGAGGGACAGGGATCATTCGTACTATAGGGGACATTATTATTACATGGAGCATTCCTACTACAGGGGGCATTATTATTACATGGGGACACAGGGGGCATTATTATTAAGTGAGGCAGAAATTGAATTGGTAATGAATGTGTGATTGGGCGCTATTACTGTATGTAGGCACAGGGGGCATGTTTCATGTATGAGGATTTCTGGTGGTATTACTACTGTATGGGGGCACAGGGGTCAATATTACTATGTAGGGTGCTCAGTGAGCATTATTACTTCATGAGGGGCACAGTGGGGGAATTATTACATGAGGGGCACAGTGGGGGAATTATTACATGAGGGGCACAGTGGGGGAATTATTACATGAGGGGCACAGTGGGGGAATTATTACATGAGGGGCACAGTGGGGGAATTATTACATGAGGGGCACAGTGGGGGCATTATTACTGCATGAGGGGCACAGTGGGGGAATTATTACATGAGGGGCACAGTAAGGGAACTATTTTTGAGAACATTGTGAACATTATGTATGGTAGACATACCGAAGGATTCGTGCCCCAGATCTTTTACAGACTCTGGCACTGTCCCTGGATCTAGCGGACCGGTCTCTGATCTCTTTATACATATTGGTGATCGCGAGACTGACGCTCGTTCATTGAAATTTTCAAACAAAGTACAAGAAACTAATAAAACTTTCAAAAATATAATATTCACCATGGTGCGTCCTGCGGGGGCGGCCATACTTTTCGAACATCAATTTTCCTGACACTTTTTTTTTTAGCAGACACTACAGGAGTTCTGGAAGGTTCCCCGATCGGAGCGGCAGTATTTCTGTAGAACCCCTCTATGCTGATGTGTGGGATGGAGACGCCGCCACATCAATCATTTTCTTGTCAAATTACAAAGAACAAGGAAATGTACAAATTCCTCAGAATCTACAACGGGATGTATTTGTAATTACATGTACATTAAATACTTTAAAGGGGAACTCCGATGATTTTTTTTATTAAAAAAAAAAAAAAAAAAAAACTGGCGTCACTAAGTTATACAGATTTGTAAATTACTTTTATTAAAGAATCTCCAGTCTTCCAGTACTTATCATCTGCTGTATGTCCTGCAGGAAGTGGTGTATTCTTTATAGTCTGACACACTGCTCTCTGCTGCCACCTCTGTGTTAAGGAGATGAGCGCGGACTTGCGGAGCTGGGGGAAGGGGGGGCGAGGCTCGCTCTCTGTACTTGTAGAATATTTAGTCTACAGATACTGAGTAATTCTTGGCGTCTGCTGTAATTCGGAGGCTGTAACATTGAGCAGATGCAGCCGGACTGATTCTTAAGGAATCATCCGGAGCCAAAATCTTATCACAGCTCGGTATAATATATCAGTATGTTCTAGGTTCTGTATAATATATCTATAGGTTCTAGGCTCTGTATAATATATCTATATGTTCTAGGCTCCGTATAATAAAGCTATATGTTCTAGGCTCCTCCTGGGTCTGATAAGAAGTCATCCAGCCCCGCACACGGGAAGCACCAAGATACCTTTAGAAGATTCACTATTAATTCAATGCAGATCAATGGCCACAAAAAAAATAATAATAAAATTTTTTATATATATATATATATATATATATATATATATATATATATATATATACGCTGCTGCACTGTAGGAGGCTGGGACCCCTGGGGTTTTCATCATAACTACTGACGGGGGCCGCAGCAGCAATCTTTGACATCACAAACAATACTGAGCGCAAATATCATTATATAACTAATCAGTATTCAGTATTTTATGATCGATCTCCTCCTGGTCGTGTGAAATTCTATATTATATTACATTACAGTATTGTGCCTGGAATATATGATAGATAGATAGATAGATAGATAGATAGATAGATAGATAGATAGGAGATAGATAGATAGATAGATAGATAGATAGATAGATGATAGATAGATAGATAGATAGATAGATAGATAGATAGGAGATAGATAGATAGATAGATAGATAGATAGATAGATAGATAGATGATAGATAGATGATAGATAGATGATAGATAGATGATAGATAGATAGATAGATAGGAGATAGATAGATAGATAGGAGATAGATAGATAGATAGATAGATAGATAGATAGGAGATAGATAGATAGATAAGAGATAGATGATAGATAGATAGATAGGAGATAGATAGAAGATAGATAGATAGATAGGTAGGAGATAGGAGATAGATAGATAGATAGATAGATAGATAGATAGATAGATAGATAGGAGATAGATAGATAGATAGATAGATAGATAGATAGATAGATAGATAGATAGGAGATAGATAGATAGATAAGAGATAGATGATAGATAGATAGATAGGAGATAGATAGAAGATAGATAGATAGATAGGTAGGAGATAGGAGATAGATAGATAGATAGATAGAAGATAGATAGATAGGAGATAGATAGATAGATAGATAGATAGATAGATAGATAGATAGGAGATAGATGATAGATAGATAGATAGGAGATAGATAGAAGATAGATAGATAGATAGATAGATAGATAGATAGATAGATAGATAGATAGATAGGAGATAGATAGATAGATAGATAGATAGATAGATAGATAGATAGGAGATAGATGATAGATAGATAGATAGGAGATAGATAGATAGATAGATAGATAGATAGATGATAGATAGATAGATAGATAGATAGATAGATAGATAGATAGGAGATAGATAGATAGATAGATAGATAGATAGATAGATAGATAGATAGATAAGAGATAGATGATAGATAGATAGGAGATAGATAGATAGATAGGAGATAGGAGATAGATAGAAGATAGATAGATAGATAGATAGATAGATAGATAGATAGGAGATAGATAGATAGATATATAGATAGATAGATAGATAGATAGGAGATAGATAGATAGATAGATAGGAGATAGATAGATAGATAGATAGATAGATAGATAGATAGATAGATAGAAGATAGATAGATAGATAGATAGATAGATAGATAGATAGGAGATAGATAGATAGATAGATCGCTAGATATTATAGACATATAAATATATATGATGGACAGGTTTGGGCTGGCTGGTAATATCTGGGTTAGTCGTCTCCTGATGATATTGCGCTCGGTATAATCCTCTTAGAGGTGTAATCTTCGGCACCTTTCGCTCTGTCAGCATTCTCCCTGCACTGTGCAATGGATCTGGATTTAGAGGTTTATGGGTTTGCGGTTACACCGGTGGCTGAAGACAAGTCATATAATTAGTTGTGAAAAAAGCTGTGATATAATCCCATTTCTGTAAATCCGCAGGAAGATTTGTGTTTCATGGAACTTTCCGTCACATATGGTTCATATCACAGAAATCCCAGATCTTCTCTGCAGCGGAATCACTTCTCACAGTCCATTGAGTCTGCAGAGTAATGATAACCCGGGGATATATACACCACATTCCCAGCGCTGAGATGTGTAAATCGGGTTCTGTCATATAGAATCTTCTTCATGTACATTCCACGAAATACAAACTACAAGGCCTGACTCCGCTCCAGTGCAAAGAATAGTACACACTAAATTCCTTTAATCCACCATCAATTAGACCAACAGACTATTATATATATTACTGGGAACTGGGGGGAAAACCCTCGAAAATATCATTGTAACATATTTACAGCAATACTTATTTATAATGATAAAGACTGGAAGATAGATAGATAGATAGATAGATAGATAGATAGATAGATAGATAGATAGATAGATAGATAGATAGATGATAGATAGGAGATAGATAGATAGATAGATAGATAGATAGATAGATAGATAGATAGATAGAAGATAGATAGATAGATAGATAGATAGATAGGAGATAGATAGGAGATAGATAGGAGATAGATAGGAGATAGATAGGAGATAGATAGGAGATAGATAGGAGATAGATAGGAGATAGATAGGAGATAGATAGGAGATAGATAGGAGATAGATAGGAGATAGATAGGAGATAGATAGATAGATAGATAGATAGATAGATAGGAGATAGATAGGAGATAGATAGAAGATAGATAGGAGATAGATAGGAGATAGATAGGAGATAGATAGATTCCAGTCCTAACAATCCTGACATCTAGGAAACCAGTTGCTGTTTCATAGTGATAGAAATACCTCTGGATAAGGTCTTTTCCATTCACCAGTATAATAACTTTTCCAGTATTTCCTACCTGTGGGTTTGTTGGCTCCCAGCATTCCGGCGTTTCCGAGGATTTTGAACACATGATGAGCAGGAAACTGTTCTTCTTTTTCCCATTGATCTACATAGGGGTTAATCTCTGTGTCTATTATCTGTAGATAAAGTAAGAAGCAGATTAATAGTCTTTTCCTGTTGGATAAGATTTATATAATGGCTAAATCTTAAAGGTGCTGTCCTGAGAAGAAACAGCGCCCCTCCTGTCCGAATGCTGAAACTACAGTCCAGCCCTATGCAGGGTTCTTAGAGGGGGCTTTTACTCTCTTTTTATACACAATAATCCAATGGACACAGTAATATATAATGGCCTCTCTATCCACATATCTACTGTCCATGACACAATATGATTCTTTACTCACTTACAGCAATTATACACAGAGGACAAATAAAAATAATTTATATTTATATAGCGCCAACAGATTCCGCAGCACTTTACAATTCTCAGTCTCCTCAAATTCTATTACCAGGTTTAAAATCATAGCACAATAAATATGTGTCAGGAGCTCCAGTATAAAAGACTAAGACAGCCAAAGTATATACTGTCACAGCGAATCATATAGTATTGCTAAGCCTGTATATCTAATTTGCTATGACCCTAATGGCCCTATTCCACGGGCCGACTTGAGGAGCAAACAAGCGCTCTCAGTGCTCGTTTGCTCCTCGTTCCCTGCTCTCTGCCGCTGCCAATCCATGCGGCAGCAGCGAGCGGGTGAGTCCGGGGAGGACTGGGGAGCTGTGGGGGGGGGGGGGGGGCTGCCCGGGTGATCACTAGATCGTCCGTGCAGCCCAAAGCATACAGCAATGTCTGCTGCCGCACCTATTCCGCGGGGCGACGGCAGCAGATTGTTGCTGTATCAGTCATTTGTTTTTCAACATGTTGAAAAACAAACAACTGCAACGATCAGCCGACATGAACGATGTCGGCTGCTCGTTGCCTTCTATTCCACAGGACGATTATGGGCCAAATGCGGCTGATAATCGTTCCGTGGAATAGGGCCTTAACAAGCATCCGGAATCTAAACTGTAACAGCTGTTATGCTTACCCATGTCAGATAGATAGATAGATAGATAGATAAGCAGTAGAAGTGAGTTGCACTACAAGTCCCAGTGAGGCGGGTTCCAGCTGACTGAGTTCAGACCACGAACCTTTGATCCATAAAGTAGTGATGATCAGCGGCACACCAAATAGCTTCAAAAACGTGGAGGTTTATTCAAAAGAACAAAACATTCATAAAGTGCAGCACAGCATAGCACGACGTTTCGGCGGGGTATCCGCCATTTTCAAGTGCCACTTGAAAATGGCGGATACCCCGCCGAAACGTCGTGCTATGCTGTGCTGCACTTTATGAATGTTTTGTTCTTTTGAATAAACCTCCACGTTTTTGAAGCTATTTGGTGTGCCGCTGATCATCACTACTTTATAGATAGATAGATAGATAGATAGATAAATATATAGGAGATAGATAGATAGATAGATAGATAGATAGATAGATAGATAGATAGATAAATATATAGGAGATAGATAGATAGATAGATAGATAGATAGATAGATAGATAGATAGGAGATAGATAGATAGGAGATAGATAGATAGGAGATAGATAGATAGGAGATAGATAGATGATAGATAGATAAATGATAGATAGATAGGAGATAGATAGATAGATAGATAGATAGATAGATAGGAGATAGATAGATAGATAGATAGATAGATAGATAGATAGGAGATAGATAGATAGATAGATAGATAGATAGATAGATAGGAGATAGATAGATAGATAGATGATAGATAGATAGATAAATGATAGATAGGAGATAGATAGATAGATAGATAGATAGATAGATAGATAGATAGATAGATAGATAGATTAAAGGGGGACTCCAGCAAATTATTTTTTCTTTCAAATCAACTGGTTTCAGAAAGTTATATAGATCTGTAATTTACTTCAATATAAAAACCTCCAGTCTTCCAGTACTTATCAGCTGCTGTGTGTCCTGCAGGAAGTGGTGTATTCTCTCCAGTCTGACACAGTGCTCTCTGCTGCCACCTCTGTCCATGTCAGGAACTGTCCAGAGCAGCAGAGGTTTCCTATGGGGATTTGCTGCTGCTCTGGACAGTTCCTGACATGGACAGAGGTGGCAGCAGAGAGCACTGTGTCACAGTCAAGTCACCCCGGCAGAGTTCTGTTACTAATTATTCGCCTCTTGCACCTACACTTGTTCTACCTCAAAGTGGTGTGTCAGAGTATCCGGGGGTGAGCATACCACCCCTGGCCAACGTGACAAGTGCCATCCTAGTCAGTACCCCAGCACCTAGCCCCCAGCTAACACCTTGCTACCCCCCAGTCACTGCAGAGAGGTATTTCCATCATCACAATGTCCATATACTTCAGTAGAGATGTGGTTGTGCACAGTCCTCTACAGCGAGATCTATAGACTTCAATGGAGACACCGCTGCACAAGTGCGACCATGTCTCCTTTGAAGTATATGGTGTGTGCGGTGGCCGAGTGAAGGTCAGAATACGCCCATTATCCCAATAGGTGACAGTTCTAGAGGAAGCACTCGCACCTATCAGCCTTTTCACCTGGTTGCTAGGGAAATGCTGCCTAGCAACCAAGCCTTTTTCAAGGTGCCTAGCAACCAAGATGTCTCATATTACACAAGAATGAGATGTCCTCGAAGGGGCAAGGAGACTCAGAAGGCGATAGATCATGGCTATCTCTATCCGTCATTGCCAAATATATCAAGATTTTTATTTAAATATATATATATACTCGGGCAAAGAGGGAGCACATGAGACATCTCATGGTCCTCCCAACCGGAGGTCATCATGTTTGGAAATACAATGGACATTGGCGCACGTGATGTGGATGATGTGTAGTATAATGATTCTAGCAATGGTTACAATTTCCTCTGTAGAGAAAGTCAGGATACGCCGACGGCCGTCATCACAATGTCCCCGAACATCAAAGCCTCATCGCCCTGCAAGTCCCCCCCTCCATGCCCGCTGCATATGATATGTACAGTATGATCTGTGAGGGTCTAAGGGTGAACAAAAACAGGACACAATGATGGTGCGACTATCTAATGTAGGGATGGGGACCTCCGGCCCTCCAGCTGTTGCAAAACTACAACTCCCAGCATGCATGGTGTTTGGTAAAGTCCCGACTCCTGATGACAGATGATGTTGTGGGATCAGGGATCAGATCTCAAGTTACTACCAGCTTGGTTTTACATTCACTTGCTGTGAATTTACCAACCACATCTGCTGGAAGTTTGTTCCAAGAGTCTACTACCTCTTTGGAAATGAAATGCTACCCTTACATCTGTGCTGCCAGGCCAACCAACCATTCATTCATAGGACATTGTCCTCTGTTCTTTATATTAGTAGGGGTCTCAGTGGTCAGACCTCCCAGACCCCCTACAAATCCATAAGTTATAAAAATAAAGTATTTAAAGGGGTTGTTCATAAAACAAAATTCTTTCAAATCAACTGGTGGCAGAAAGTTATATAGATGTGTAATTTACTTCTATTAAAAAAAAAAAAAATCTCCAGTCTTCCAATACTTATCAGCTGCTGTATCTCCTGCAGGAAGTGGTGTATTCTTTCCAGCCTGACACAGCACTCTCTGCTGCCACCTCTGTCCATGTCAGGAACTGTCTAGAGCAGCAGCAAATCCCCATAGAAAACCTCTCCTGCTCTAGACAGTTCCTGGCATGGACAGAGGTGGCAGCAGAGAGCACTGTGACAGACTGGAAAGAATACACCACTTCCCGCAGGACATACAGCAGCTGATAAGTACTGGAAGACAAGATTTTTTAATAGAAGTAAATTACAAATCTCTGGTACTTTCTAGCACTAGTTGATTTAAAAGAAAATATTTTTGGTGAACTGCCCCTTTTCAATGCTGTCCGCCATTTCCCTTGGGTTGTACATGTGTAAATGTATTTACATAAACTGGCCCCAGAAAATTATACAGCTTTGTAAATTACTTATATTTAAAAATGTCCAGTCTTCAAGTACTTATCAGCTGCTGTAGGTCTTGCAAGAAGTGGTGTATTCTCTCCAGTCTGACACAGTGCTCTCTGCTGCCACCTCTGTCCATGTCAGGAACTGTCCAGAGCAGGAGAGGTTTTTTATGGGGATTTGCTGCTACTCTGGACAGTTCCTGACATGGACAGAGGTGGCAGCAGAGAGTGCTGTCTCAGACTGGAGAGAATACACCACTTCCTGCAGGACATACAGCAACTGATAAGTACTGGAAGACTGGAGATTTTCTTTTTAAATAGAAGTTATCAATAAATCTGTATAACTTTCTCACACCAGTTGATTTTTTCCCCTCCAGATTACCCCTTTAAATAAATACCCCAGACCCAAATTGGTTAAAGGGGTACTCCGGCCCAGGCAGCACAGCCATTCAGCGGCCAAAGCGGGACTCCGTGGGACAGGGGTACGGGGCGCCTTGATCCGGGACCCAGCGCTGGAAGCGGAGAGGTAAGTGACCTCCTCCATCCATAACCACCCCCTCCCAAGCCATATCTGAAAAATACGGCTGGGCCGGAGTTCCCCTTAATATATAGTCACCTAAGTACTTAAAGGAAAAGTCTGGCCGTTTTTAAAATCTGGCAGGGGGGAATTTGTTAAGGAGTATGAACTTACCTGTCCCCGTGCCCATGCTGAGTGGCAGGACCGGCCTTGGGACCCCCCTGGCTGTCCCAGCTGATGGGCAGCCAGCTCAGCCAATCAGTGACTAAAGCAGCCACTCGCCCCAGTCATTGACCATCAGCCGTGTTGTGACGTGTCAGCGCCGGACATCATAGAGCCCAGTGGTGGTCCCGAGGCTGGTTCCTTCGCTTACCGCAGGCACTGGGAGAGGTAAGTTCATACTCCTGATCAAATTCCCCCTGTCGGCTGCCAGATTTTAAAAACAGCCAGACTTCTCCTTTAAGGTAAGTTCACATGGGACATAAATGCAAATCTGCAAAGTTACTGAGTGTGATGGTGACCGGTACCTTTCTCAGTGACTCTCTGATTGCTTGGTGCTCCTCGGTGTACAGGGTGCTGGCAGCTTGGTGGCCGGCCTGGCTAGCAGGGGCTGTGAGGGAGAAGAACCTGCACAGAGGTCGGGGCCTGCTCCTTACCAGCTGCAGGGTGCACAGCCTGAGAGCCATAGCTGCAGCAGTGATCTGTGCCCAGGACTGTGACCTGCAAACAAAGGACAGGGTGTCAGCAGACCATGCACTCAGCAGTGGGGGGTATCTACATATCACATGTCACATAGCTGCAGGGTTACAGGATCGGTGCAATTTACATTTATTATCTTACAATAGTTTTATTAGTAAACCTGGAGTTTGGGTTTGTCTGCACTCACTGTGGTTCCCGGCGGTGTGCACCACTTCCTGTAGTGTCACGTGATTAATCCTCCCCCAGCTGCACACAGTAGGCTGGGACTGCAGGTGGGGGAGGAGGGAGTAAGGGAAGCTCAGAAACAATGGAGCCCGGCCAAGCGTTATTCATAGTAACCACAAGACGTAAGACGAGTCGTGAGGGAAAAATGGAGTCACATAAAGCTCCATCAGTGGATCCACGACGGTGGCGAAGTACAAGTCCTTCTTAACACCTTATATTTCCTTTTCTTTTCGCAGTCACTTCTGCTTTAGAGACACAAATGCTTCCGAGACCATAAGCCGGACTCCACTGTATCATCATCCCCATCTGGACTACTGCGCCATCCTCCTCTCTAGATGGCCTCCATCGCCGGCCTTCTGAGACGATAAGCCGGACTCCACTGTATCATCATCCCCATCTGGACTACTGCGCCATCCTCCTCTCTAGTTGGCCTCCATCGCCGGCCTTCTGAGACAATTAGCCGGACTCCACTGTATCATCATCCCCATCTGGACTACTGCGCCATCCTCCTCTCTAGTTGGCCTCCATCGCCGGCCTTCTGAGATAATAAGCCGGACTCCACTGTATCATCATCCCCATCTGGACTACTGCACCATCCTCCTCGCTTCCCTCCAGTCTATCCTTTACTCCTCACTCCTCTCTGCCAATCCTTTCACCAGTTATCTGTTGCCCAACAAATTCAGCTTAAATGTTAACAATGATATACAAGAGTGTCTGTATATCTCCTCCATGCATCCCTGACTTGATATCCCGCTACCGTTCGTCGTGCAATCCCCGATCCTCACAAGATCTCTGTCTGTGCTCAGCCATTGTCCACTCCTCACACAACCACCTCCGCCTGAGCTTCCCCCTATACTCTAGAACTTACTACTCCGACACATCCGGCTCTCACTACTCCGACACATCCGGCTCTCACTACTCCGACACATCCGGCTCTCACTACTCCGACACATCCGGCTCTCACTACTCCGACACATCCGGCTCTCACTACTCCGACACATCCGGCTCTCTCTACTCCGACACATCCGGCTCTCACTACTCCGACACATCCGGCTCTCACTACTCCGACACATCCGGCTCTCACTACTCCGACACATCCGGCTCTCACTACTCCGACACATCCGGCTCTCACTACTCCGACACATCCGGCTCTCACTACTCCGACACATCCGGCTCTCACTACTCCGACACATCCGGCTCTCACTACTCCGACACATCCGGCTCTCACTACTCCGACACATCCGGCTCTCACTACTCCGACACATCCGGCTCTCACTACTCCGACACATCCGGCTCTCACTACTCCGACACATCCGGCTCTCACTACTCCGACACATCCGGCTCTCACTACTCCGACACATCCGGCTCTCACTACTCCGACACATCCGGCTCTCACTACTCCGACACATCCGGCTCTCACTACTCCGACACATCCGACTCTCACTACTCCGACACATCCGACTCTCACTACTCCGACACATCCGCCTCTCACTACTCCGACACATCCGCCTCTCACTACTCTGACACATCCTGCTCTCACTACTCCGACACATCCGGCTCTCACTAACCTAACTATACTATGTGTATATGCTCCGTCCGGGATCCCATAGACACCTGGCCAGCGTGTATTAACGTATTAACTACGGCTGTTGTTGTAATAGGCAACAACGGCCGTATAAATACGTTGTGTGAACATAGCCTAAGGCTGGGTTTACACTACGTATATTTCAGTCAGTATTGTGGTCCTCATATTACAACCAAAACCAGGAGTGGATTAAAAACACAGAAAGGATCTGTTCACACAATGGTGAAATTGAGTGGATGGCCGCCATTTAATGGCAAATATTGGCTATTTTAAAACAACCACTGTTGTATTGAAATAATGGCCGTTATTTACCGTTATATGGCGGCCATCCACTCAATTTAAACATGGTGTGAACATAGCCTTTCTGTGTTTTCAATCCACTCCTGGTTTTGGTTGCTATGAGGACCAAATACTGACTGAAATATACTGTGTGTGAACCCAGCCTTAGGCTATGTTCACACTACGTATATGTCCGGCCGCATATTTTTCGCAGCCGGACATATACGTGTAAAACTCCGGCCGGGATTTACGCAAGTTGCGGCCAGCTCCGTATGGTCCGCGTATTTACGCCCGTAAGCTACGTACGCTTCCCGAGCGGCGTACGTATCGATCTGACAGCGGTATTTTACTGGAATATCTTCGCCTAGCCCCGGACACCCCACAGAACCTTTTGGATCGGCAAATCAAAGTGGATAAAAAAAGAAATCACCACTCCGCACGGGACCGCATGTTACGCTACGGGCGTAAGTTACAGCATTTCCGTCCCAAAGCAATGGTCTGGTTAATTTTTTAAGGCGCCGCATACGATCCGGGCGTAAGTTCGTACATAGTGTGAACTGTGCAGCCGTAGATCGTATACTTTCCATTGTACGCAAACTACGTAAATCTCCGGCCGCTTATTCACGGAGCGTGCTACGGCCGGAAACTTACGTAGTGTGAACCTAGCCATAAAATGCATAGAGAGAAGCACTATAAGAACCAGAAAAAAACAGCCCTCAAGACACCATGAACAGGCTCCTATAGTTTAATCACACATGATAAAAACTAATATATCAAAAATAAAATAAAATCCACAGGGCCCTTGTGGAAAAGGTAATTAAATCATCAGGAGCTAAAATACAGAACATAATCTCTTTGTTACAATACCATGTAGAGGTCTAAATGAGAATACAGTAACAGATGAAGCCAGTGTTCATCCAGTCCTGTCCGAGCTCTCCGTGCGGTTAGGATGTGCAGCACTGGGGATGGGGGAGAGTTCTGCACAGGCTCTGGGCTGCACTAACAAGTTGTAGCAACAAAAGTTTCATAAACAAACCTCATGTCTTCCCAGCCCTGCAAGCCGTATCAGAGAGCAGAATATGGAGCAATAAATGTCTCATGTATAGTAGCAATGTCTCTGCAGTCCCACAAGCAGCAATGTGCACTGCCATTCACCATCTATTGTATACATTGCTGCTTGTGGGACTGCAGAGACATTGCTACTATACATGAGACATTTATTGCTCCATATTCTGCTCTCTGATACAGACAGTGTAAGCCACAGAGAAGGCTTGCAGGGCTGGGAAGACATGAGGTTTGTTTATGAAACTTTTGTTGCTACAATTTGTTAGTGCAGCCCAGAGCCTGTGCAGAACTCTCCCCCATCCCCAGTGCTGCACATCCTAACCGCACGGAGAGCTCGGACAGGACTGGATGAACACTGGCTTCATCTGTTACTGTATTCTCATTTAGACCTCTACATGGTATTGTAACAAAGAGATTATGTTCTGTATTTTAGCTCCTGATGATTTAATTACCTTTTCCACAAGGGCCCTGTGGGTTTATTTTATTCGATTTTTTGATATATTAGTTTTTATCATGTGTGATTAAACTATAGGAGCCTGTTCATGGTGTCTTGAGGGCTGTTTTTTTCTGGTTATTATAGGTCTAGTCTAGGGTCTGTATTCAGGGAGCTCTAGTCTAAGGGTCCTATTCCACGGGCCGATGGGGGCCCAATCAGTAATGAAAACGAGCGCCGATCTACTAGACACGGCCACGGCCCCTATTACATGGACTGATAATCATTTAGCGAGGGCTGCAGGGACACCGTTACCGATGTCCTTGCAGCCCTTCTTTAAACACCATACATTACCTAACCGTGTTGCAGGTCTTCTCCTGCGCTCCTTCTTCCTCCCGGTCCCGCGCGCAGCAGCAGCTTTGGTGCGGCCTGTCTAAGCTGACAGACCGCTCAGCCAATCACTGGCCGCGGCGGTCCTGGCCTGTGATTGGCTGAGCGTTCTGTCAGCTAAGCTCCGAAGCTGCTGCTACGCGCGGGACCAGGAGGAAGAAGGAGCGCAGGAGAAGCCCTGCAAACATGTGTAGGTAATGTATGGTGTTTGTGAGATCATCGATTGCCCGCCGTGCATCGCTATTCCACGCAGCGATGTGCGGTCGGTGCCCGATGATTTTAGGTTTGAACCAATCAGCCGAAGACACGACCATTGGCTGATCATTGTCTCTATTCCACGGAGCGATAATCGGCCGAATCGAGCCAATTATCGCTTCGTGGATAGGCTCCTAAGGTCTGTATTCAGGGAGCTCTAGTATGAGGTCTGTATTCAGGGAGCTCTAGTATGAGGTCTGTATTCAGGGAGCTCTAGTATGAGGTCTGTATTCAGGGAGCTCTAGTATAAGGTCTGTATTCAGGGAGCTCTAGTATGAGGTCTGTATTCAGGGAGCTCTAGTATGAGGTCTGTATTCAGGGAGCTCTAGTATGAGGTCTGTATTCAGGGAGCTCTAGTATGAGGTCTGTATTCAGGGAGCTCTAGTATGAGGTCTGTATTCAGGGAGCTCTAGTATGAGGTCTGTATTCAGGGAGCTCTAGTATGAGGTCTGTATTCAGGGAGCTCTAGTATGAGGTCTGTATTCAGGGAGCTCTAGTATAAGGTCTGTATTCAGGGAGCTCTAGTATGAGGTCTGTATTCAGGGAGCTCTAGTATGAGGTCTGTATTCAGGGAGCTCTAGTATAAGGTCTGTATTCAGGGAGCTCTAGTATGAGGTCTATATTCAGGGAGCTCTAGTATGAGGTCTGTATTCAGGGAGCTCTAGTATGAGGTCTGTATTCAGGGAGCTCTAGTATGAGGTCTGTATTCAGGGAGCTCTAGTATGAGGTCTGTATTCAGGGAGCTCTAGTATGAGGTCTGTATTCAGGGAGCTCTAGTATGAGGTCTGTATTCAGGGAGCTCTAGTATGAGGTCTGTATTCAGGGAGCTCTAGTATGAGGTCTGTATTCAGGGAGCTCTAGTATGAGGTCTGTATTCAGGGAGCTCTAGTCTAGGGTCTGTATTCAGGGAGCTCTAGTCTAGGGTCTGTATTCAGGGAGCTCTAGTATGAGGTCTGTATTCAGGGAGCTCTAGTCTAGGGTCTGTATTCAGGGAGCTCTAGTATGAGGTCTGTATTCAGGGAGCTCTAGTCTAGGGTCTGTATTCAGGGAGCTCTAGTCTAGGGTCTGTATTCAGGGAGCTCTAGTCTAGGGTCTGTATTCAGGGAGCTCTAGTATGAGGTCTGTATTCAGGGAGCTCTAGTCTAGGGTCTGTATTCAGGGAGGTCTAGTCCTTTCATCACATGCTCAGTGGAGACCGCCTGCTGATACTCCCTGGAGGTTGCAGCTGGGATCCGCACCTATATTGGGAACAAGACCAAGATTGTGCTGGTGAGACAACAGCGCTAACCCATATTCTGTTCCCACGACCTCCCCACAATGTGGCATTTAGGTCTTTATACCTACCTGTACCCTGTCCCTATAAGGCTGAAGCATCCCCTGACCATATCAGCCTTGTATTGCAAAACTTCTTTTCACTTTGGTAGTTGTTCCAAGTTTTCCTTTGGCCGGAGAGCGTGAGAACCTCTGCTCATATACGTTGGGCTTCATAGAACATATGGCCGGTATTACCATTTATGAGCTCACATGAGTCTAATAGAGACGTGCAGGGGGTAGCGGCATGGAGCCCCCGCTATACGGCTGAATACACATGATAAAAGAGCAGTCCGGTGACTGTATCTACGGGAAGCCATAAAGGTCGGGAATTGTGCTGTACAGATGAACAGGTCAGCAGAACGGAGATCACGGTGGTCACTCCCTGGGCTCCAGATGGTAACAGGGAAACAGCAGAAGGATGAGGGTTATAGTCCACACTTCCCTAATGCTGAGTCCTGTGAAGTTTCCATTGTATGTTTCTTATTATGGCAGAAACCATACTGCTTCATCTATAATTGTGGATACTCAATGGTCTCCTAGTGGTTTGGGCTGTTCCTCGCTCATCCGGCCACAGCTGTCACATCTTGCAGAAATACATTACTCTAGGATTTTCATTGTTCCCACTAAACTGAATGACTTTTAGATGATCATGTATGTCGCAACTTAGTCACCCGCTACGCTACAATGGCCGCCATACAATACTAGGTACTAGAAGTCCATTTGCGATGCCCTGGCCCCTGGGGGCCACTTCCGCAGTGCTGTTGTTATGAGCGGGCAATAACCGGCGCAGCTGCAGGGTGTATACTTGTCACGGTATAGGCCTGAGGGCGGCTGTAGGGCCGGTCTGTGGAATCTGCGGGTGATGATGGGCATGCGATTCCTCGCTGCACTTAGTCAGGGCACCAGTTAGTGGACACCAATGCCAGGGTTCAGTAACAGCGGTTTTATTATAGATGCGGTAACTAGTAGCAACAGTTCTGTCCGGTTGCAACCGGGTATATAGCAGGCTTTGACAAACAAGGCAGGAGTGATGCTGCATAGGCTGTGAGAATACGTGCCGGATGATGGGAGTAGGAGTATGAGAGAAATAGCGTTGCTGGGTGGATTAGCTTGAGAATAATACTTGCTGTGAATACTTGAAACGATGATGAGGAATAACGGAATGACACCCAGATGAGAGAAGGAACTCCGGACACTTGAGCAGGCAGATACAGCCGAAGACAGAGCAGAGCACCTGATCCACACTTCTAGTGGTGAAGTGGGAGCTGCGACATGTCCAACTCCTCTGAGGTAGGAGAGAGACGACACACACCCTCCTTGCTTGGAAGCAGGGGGAAGACTAACTTGTTAGGAGGAAGTGGGAGGTCACATGGTTGGCCCTGGCCAGAGCTAGTCGGCCATTGGAGGAACCATGGTTACAGGGCACTGGCACGGTCACGTGATCAGCAGCCTTGCATACCACTGTACAATGTAATAATACACAGGAACATATATATATATAAGAATATGCATGAGAATACACATAACCAGAGAACACCAGGGGAATACTAGCAGCAGTTGCAGTGCAAACAATTACCAGAACAGGCATTGACATAGCAATAGAAATGAGCATAATAGGAGTAGTAGTCTGCATGTTCTGGGACACTGCACATTGACATGAGTCACAAATTTGATTGACAAGACTTTACTCCTATGATTGGTGGTGTTGAAGTGCAGCTATTACTTACATTTGGCACAACCTCCTTACATAGTCATCAAGTCCAACATTTCCTTTACCTTTCTTAAAGGGGAATTCCACTGAAAAATAACTTTTAATATGTTGCTGCCCATTAGGGAAAGATAACAAACAACATATTCTTACCTTACTGTGCCGCCCCGGGTTCTGCGACGTCATCTTTAGGTATCTGCAGAGAAGATCCCTCCTCCGTACTTGCCTTGGAAGTGACAGCCCGCTCAGCCAATCACTGGCTATGGGGCTGTCTTGCCACGACCAGTGATTGGTTGTGCCGGCTGTCACCCGAGACAAGTCCATCTTGGAAGTGGAGGCGGGATCATCTCAGCCAGGATCGGAAGATGACATAGGAAAACACCGGGGGAGCGCAGAAAGGTGAGAATACGCTGTTATGTTATCCCCCATGGGCAGCAACATATTAAAAGTTATTTTTCAGTGGAATACCCCTTTAGGTGGAAAGCTCCCTCCTAAAAAGATGGCATGAGAGGAGCTAGAGCAGGTCTAGAGCTCCATTGATGACTGAGAAAATACTTAAGGACCTTATCATGTGACAATGATGTCACCCCAGGTCCTTTACAGGCTGCATTATGGAGGAAAAAGACTAAAGCTAGTGTCGCCATAGTTACAGTGGGTTGGGGGGCCCAAGATTGGTGAACAGCCCGGAGCCCATGGTGACGTTAATCCGCCCCTGGGTGTCCCCCCCTTTCTTTTTGTCTCCTTGTGGATGCTGGCATGGTAGAAAAGTAAAATGGATTCTCCCTAAGCTTTGGGGAGGAAAGGGTATTGATCCCTCATCCTTGCTGGGCCTTCTAGTCCAGGTGGTAAGGACTAGGTTTGTACAGGCTCTTCTCCTTTGAAAACACAATCTCAGGCTTCCAAATAATAATGTATTCTTGGCCGTGTCCTGATAGTAAAGCTAAGGGGGTCCAGTTTGCAGCTTTTCTCGGCTATTTTACTTTTTATCAGCAGCCCGTGCTGTTTTACGACATCCTGTCTCTTCTCACCATTAGATGCGTTCATGTTACCTCATGGTAACATGGTATAAGCCGACTATGTGTTATTTTGTGCCTATCCATGAAAACAGACAGGGATCAGTCATCTGCGTTTGGTCACATAAGATTTAAGGATTATTAGATGAATAAGGACCTTAAAGGGTGTACTACACGGCCCGATCTACTAGATCGGTGATCACTTACAGAGTCTATTATTTGGAGCCATTTAAATATGGCTGAGTTGTCAGAAGTGAGCATTTTGGCATAAATTTTGCCCCAACATAGACCCCTAAAGAGAGCATATCCCTTTTCTACAGACTGCAGACAGATCCCATACTAAATGACCCCCCCCCCCCCCAATACAGACCCTAGTCCAGATCTCCCTGAATACAGACCCTACACCAGACCTTCCATAATACAGACCCTAGACCAGACATTCCTTCATCCAGGCTCCAGACTAAACTTCCTTTAATACAGACCCTAGACCAGACCTCCTTAATACAGACTCTAGGCCAGACCTCCATGAATACAGGCCCTAGACCAAACCTCCCTGAATACAGACGCTGGACCAGACCCCCCCCCCCCCCCCCCCCCCCCCCACACACACACACACACCAATACAGGCTTCAGACCTGAACCTCCCTCATATCGGCTTCAGACCAGAACTCCTTTAATGCATTGCCTGTAGGAAACAGGACTCGGACAAGGGATAGCCGATCTGATTATTATGGGAAACTGTTCCACCTTTATGATGCCTATCAATTTTCAGAAACCAGACCTCCCCGAATACAGACCCTAGACCAGACCTTTCTATAATACAAACCCTAGACCAGACCTTTCTATAATACAGACCCTAGACCAAACCTTCCCGAATACAGACCCTAGACCAGACCTTCCATAATACAGACCCTAGACCAGACCTTCCATAATGCAGACTTTAGACCAGACCTTTCCGAATACAGACCCTAGACCAGACCTTTCCGAATACAGACCCTAGACCAGACCTTTCTATAATACAGACCCTAGACCAGACCTTTCTATAATACAGACCCTAGACCAGACCTTTCTATAATACAGACCCTAGACCAGACCTTTCTATAATACAGACCCTAGACCAGACCTTCCGAATACAGACCCTAGACTAGACCTCTCTGAATACAGATGTAGACAAGACCCCCCCCACACACACACACACAGAAACCGACACCAATATAGGCTTCAGACCAGACCCTCCCTCATATCGGCTTCAGACCAGAACTCCTTTAATGCATTACCTGTAAGAACCAGGACTCTGATGAAGGATAGCCGAAATCTGATTGTTATGGGAAACTGTTCTATATACTGTTGAGTATACATGACTGATGAAGAGACCTCAGACGCTTTGTAATTGTCATCATTTTTCCACTTAGCCTTCACTAAGTAACTACTACTACTTTTCAATCCTAAGTATAAGCATTTTATTTTCTATTCTACTGAAATTGCACAAAACTTTTCTTCAAACCTTGACTGATTCTGCATCGTTCTGTCCCGGAGGAGAAATCAGCCGAACGACCTTCCAGATGCTGATTAGTAATGAAGGATTCGGCTTCTGCTTAATTTAGGATTCAGAAATTACAGGAACACAATATAACCTGTACAATTATCAGGGCCACATGTGGGCGATCCTCCCAGCTGCTGGATAATTACTGTCCTGTACCGTTCAGACTATTCTATAATACTGCCAGCTAATGCCATAAAGACTTAGGACTGTAGGATTATAGTCACAGCAGCACTTGCCATGCATTTCTACCGCCTCTGTGCAGTAATATAACCACTATAATACAGCTCCAATGTACAAGAATATAATTACTATAATTCAGCAGAAGAACGTAGACCTCAGCCCTGCCAGGCAGTGTAAGCCGGACCGCTGTGCTTGTGTACTAGGAGTATCAGCTGTGTGGAATCGGCTCCTGATAAAGAAAACCTGTATCTGGTGGTGGAATAAAACCAGCACTCACCGTGAATCTGTAGACTGGTAGGCTTCTTTATTTCTTATCGGTTCATGTGCAGGGAGAGGAGGGGTGCATGGCGTGTCTCAAAGGCGACGGCCGTTTCTGGCCACTAGGGCCCATTGTCAAGCCAATCATCTCCCTGCACATGAACCGATAAGAAATAAAGAAGCCTTCCTGTCTACAGATTCACGGTGAGTGCTGGTTTCATTCATCTCCCTGCGTTATATAACTACTATAATACTGCTCCTATATACAAGACTAAAACTACTATAATACTGCTCCTATATACAAGACTACAACTACTATAATACTGCTCCTATATACAAGAATATAACTACTATATTACTGCTCCTATATACAGGAATATAACTACTATAATACTGCTCCTATATACAGGAATATAACTACTATAATACTGCCCCTATATACAGGAATATAACTACTATAATACTGCTCCTATATACAGGAATATAACTACTTTAATACTGCTCTAATATACAAGAATATAACTCAAGCCATACTGCCCCATGTACCATCGTGCAGGTATCTGATACACATGGGTCCCTACACTAAGTCCACACCGTGCCAGTCAGTGGCCACCAACCCCGCAGGCGTGCACAGTCAGGGAACGGGGGCCATGGGACGGCCCTGCGACCCCCATGCCACAGGACCAGACCCAAAAACACCACACCAGAACACAGCCAGCACTGCCGGCGGAGAAGGTCGCCCCCAAACAGCACAAGTCTGGATAAGGTATTGCGCTCACCATAGCTGCTGCAGACAGAATGGGAAAAGACAGGAGGGATTAAAACCATGAGGACTCAGGTGTCTCCTGCTAATTGCGGTCATGTGGGTCTCACCAGGAGGAGTGCAAAACACGGAGAAAAGAGAGAAACAAAATGCGGTTCAGCGAAGAAAAACCGTCACCAGGTACATGGGGCAGTATGGCTTGATCAATTTTTATTTAGCCTAGGGGCACTAGTATCAGCCATAGGTGTGAGGTGCAGCACTCTTTTTCTTCCCTGAACCGCATTTTGTTTCTCTCTTTTCTCCGTGTATTGCACTCCTCCTGGTGAGACCCACATGACCGCAATTAGCAGGAGACACCTGAGTGCACATGTAATCCCTCCTGTTTTTTCCCATTCTGTCTGCAGCAGCTATGGTGAGCGCAATACCTCATCCAGACTTGTGCTATTTGGGGGCGACCTTCTCCGCCGGCGGTGCTGGCCGGGTTCGGGTGTGGTGTTTTTGGGTCTGGTCCTGTGACATGGGGGTCGCAGGGCCGTCCCATGGCCCCCGTTCCCTGACTGTGCGTGCCTGGGGGGTTGGTGGCCACTGACTGGCACGGTGTGGACTTAGTGTAGGGACCCATGTGTATCAGATACCGGCACGAGGTACATGGGGCAGTATGGCTTGATCAATTCATACACAAAATTCTGATGTGTTTTTATTTAGCCTAGGGGCACTAGTATCAGTCATAGGTGTGAGGTGCAGCACTCTGTTTCTTCCCTGAACCGCATAACTACTATAATACTGCTCCTATATACAAGGATATAACTACTATAATACTGCTCCTATATACAGGGATATAACTACTATAATACTGCCCCTATATACAGCAATATAACTACTATACAACTGCTCTATATATACAAGAATATTACTATTATAATACTGCCCCTAAACTCAACACTGTGTCAGTCAGCGACCGCCAACCCTGCAAGGCGAGTGCAAGCAGGGAAGGAAGGCCATAGAATGGCCCTGCAACCCCAATGTCACAGGACCAAACCCAGCAGGCGCCGCCGGCGGAGAAAGCTGCCACCAAGCAACACAAGTGTGAACATGGTCTAACTACTCACCACTGCACCGAAGGTAGAATGGGAGGAATGGGAGGTACTTGCCATGTGTGCACAGGTGCTTACTGCTAATTGGGGTCACGGAATGGCCGGTGACATACAAAGTGGGAACATGGCCTCATACTGAATTATGATTGTGTAACCTGGTGTTCCCTGATAATAATGTGTTCTTACTTTCAGGGTGTCTGCAGTCCTCGGCCTACACCTGCGGGGTTACAATACAATGATGCATTCGCCTTTAAGCTAATGTTCCGTTGAGGTATTAGTCAGTATTGTATGACCCCCAGCTCTCCAGGGGACGACCTCATCCTCGTACGTCCCATCTCTCAGCTTCCTGGAGCCTTGGGAGAGTGACCTATAGGAGCAGGATACCGGGGTCATATACACACGTCTATGTTTTTAGATGAATATGTACTAGGCCTGAAGCTTTCAAACCATGAACTATTGGGAACTATGAATCCTGAATATTTACCAGGATGGCACACACATGATACTGGGGGGGGGGGGGGGGGGGGGGGGGGTGATCGGCCGTGGGAGATGGACTAATACTACTCACATACATCTGCGGGAACTGTCACATGGTCCAAGTCTCATTTTTTTTTGTACATTTCAAAAATTAATGTGGTTGCTGTGATGTAAAGGACAGCTACACCGGAAATTGGAGGGTAATGTGTCTCCTTGAGGAGACCACCAGCTGGCCGTGGGGAGGTATAGACCATGCAATGCTCCACTGGGAAATATGCAAATTAGCTCCTCTCTAGAAGGAAAAGAGCTTGCTGTCTGCTGCCATCTATTGGAGGTATGCTGGGTTGTAATCTTATGTGTGATGGGGTATATCAGCTGTGAGCCAAATGTAGACAATGCTCTGTGAGCGCTACAGCCTGGACTCTAGACTGATACATTGTACATAGCTAGTCCTGCTCTAAGCTCGATCCAGTGTAGACAATGCTCTGTGAGCCCCAGACTGATACATTGTACATAGCTAGTCCTGCTCTCAGCTGTATCCAGTGTAGACAATGCTCTGTGAGCTCTACAGCCTGGACTCCAGACTGATATGTAGTGTCCTACTAGGGGTGTTACTGTGGTTTACACCCTGTAAAAGTCTGTACTTTTTGTGGTCTTATTGCAACCAAAGTAGTATTAAGAGATGACCACTAGATGTCACTATATCATGTATTGAAGTGTAGAAGCTGCAGGGCTGAAGTGTCTCAAAGGGTTATTGTGTTTGTGTGCACCAGAATATATGGACCAGTAGGATCTTTACTTTCTTCTGTCCTATCATCTCTTCTCTCTGTTCTTCTGTTGCACTCTTTTCACTTAACCACAGCGCGCCTTACACGCTGTATAGGAAGTTAATCCCTTGGGTGAAGGCGGAGTCTTAGTCGGGATTCTGTGGAAGAAGGACGCACACTAGATTGCTGATCCTCTGGTTGACCTGGGACCTCCTTCATGTTCTTATAGACCAGTATGAACCATACAACCTTATCAAGAGGTGTTTTTTTTTATTCTAGAATAAACTTAATTACTTGGATTTACAGACACACAATTTATTACCACAATCTAGTAGAACCCATATGGCCCGTGTTACACTGTGGGTCAGGTTAGACATTCGCTGGGAGCGGCGAGGCCGCGGTCGGTGCTAGTTCTCGCACTGTGCGGCAGGAAAGTAAAGTCCTTGGTCCGGTTCCGGTACAGTGCAGCACTGGGTTGTGTACGGGAGAGCCAAGAAAGACATCTACACCACTGACTGACTGACGAAACCAGTCCTAGGGCCCTCAGGCAATGACACAGCCACCTTTCTCCTTGAAGGGGTTCTTGTCCTCTGGAATTCCCTTTACAAGAGGGTCTTCTCCAGAATTGCCTTCAATGTACGTCTTGATTTCTTCACACATTTTTGAAACCTTTGAAAGAAAAAGGAACTCAGGGTCAGGTGGGTGGAGGAAAAGCCTTGTCAAAAATGTGTTTATCCCCTATCTCATGGCTTAAAGGGGGTTTCTATGTAATAAACAATCACAAACATCATTCTAGGCTGATGAAGGGTAAATTGTCAGGTCAATGGCCGGGATAATAGGGAGAATAATACTGTATTGTGTACTGTATATTATATATTGTATACTGTATATTATATATTGTATACTGTATATTACATATTGTGTACTGTATATTATATATTGTATACTGTATATTATATATTGTATACTGTATATTATATATTGTATACTGTCATATATTGTATACTGTATATTACATATTGTGTATGGTGTATTATATATTGTATACTGTGTATTATATATTGTGTGCGGTGTATTATATATTGTATACAGTATATTAGATATATTGTATATTGTATACTGTGTATTATATGTTGTATATTTTATGTTATATATTGTATACTGTATATTATTTATTGTGTACGGTATATTATATATATTGTATACTGTATATTACATATTGTGTATGGTGTATTATATATTGTATACTGTGTATTACATATTGTGTATGGTGTATTATATATTGTATACTGTGTATTATATATTGTGTGCGGTGTATTATATATTGTGTGCGGTGTATTATATATTGTGTGCGGTGTATTATATATTGTATATTTTATGTTATATATTGTATACTGTATATTATTTATTGTGTATGGTGTATTATATATTGTATACTGTATATTATATAGAAGCAGTCGTGGAGTTATAGTAAGAGACTGTATCGGTGGAGCCCCGCTGCTACATTTCCTGTGTGACCTGATTTACTCCTTATAACATATGTCATAGACAGGATAAGGATTGAGGTTCTTATAGCAATAGGATTGGGGTATGGCTGTCATAATCCACACTATGTACAATTATATCACAGTGATCTGTGCAGCAAAATCAGCTAAATCATCCTGACCCCCCCCCCCCCTCCCACACCGTCACCTATCTATCTATCTCCTATCTATCTCCTATCTATCTATCTATCTATCTATCTATCTATCTATCTATCTATCTCCTATCTATCTATCTATCTATCTATCTATCTATCTATCTTCTATCTATCTATCTATCTATCTATCTATCTATCTATCTATCTATCTATCTATCTATCTCCTATCTATAATATCTATCTATACAGCAACAATCCACAGCACACCCATTCATCTCTATCTGGATGTGCGGCTTTTCTCCATCTATCTTCTATATATCTCCTATCTATATCTCCTATCTATCTATCTATCTATCTATCTATCTATCTCTCTCTCTATCTATCTATCTATCTCCTATCTATCTATCTATCTCCTATCTATCTATCTATCTATCTATCTATCTCCTATCTATCTATCTATCTATCTATCTATCTATCTCCTATCTATCTATCTATCTATCTATCTATCTATCTATCTATCTCCTATCTATCTATCTATCTATCTATCTATCTCCTATCTATCTATCTATCTATCTATCTATCTATCTATCTATCTCCTATCTATCTATCTATCTATCTATCTCCTATCTATCTCCTTTCTATCTCCTATCTATCTATCTATCTATCTATCTATCTATCTATCTATCTATCTCCTATCTATCTATCCATCTATCTATCTATCTATCTATCTATCTATCTATCTATCTATCTGTCTATCTATCTATCTATCCATCTATCCATCTATCTATCCATCTATCTACAGCATATCACATTACATAGGATATCTTTTTTCCTGTTTTTACATTCCGCCCTTGTCTCATCTCTTCTGTCCCCGGAGGGTTCCATCCCGGAGCCATTTCCTAGGTGCTGACCCCCAGTGCACCCCCCACCCCTATCTTCCCAGGTCACACGTCACTTGCTGAAAGCACCAAATCTCCCATTTATCTCTCACTACAGGAAAAACATCTGTGGCTCTCGCTGACTTCTCCTCCATAAACACAATATAGCGGCGCTCACACATGTAGCGGAGACGACTTTGTCTATGGAAATATTTTTATAGCTCGGGTTATTGCAGATAGATGAGCGATAATAGATAAAGTCAGCTCTGCTACATGTGTGGGCGATGAAGCTTCTCTCTGCCCAGTGTCTCCACTTACCAGCTGTCTCTCCAGTTTCACTTCTTTCTTGAGTTGTTCGACTTCCATTTTTAATTTATCTTTTTCTGTTAGATCTTCTATATTGATGACCGGCATTTTCTGATGGGGGAAAAAAGGGACAATATAGGCCGCTGAAGCTTTTCTGGAAGTGGTCATAGTATGTAGAGCTCCCTACATGAGGACTTACTTGTGCTTTAGTGGTCCGTTAGCTGAAGTCCCTGAAGTAGCAGCTTCCTCTGCTACAGCCTCTTCTCTCTACCTTCCCCAAAGCCTCTAAAACAATAGCACTTAGCTGTTTTTTAAAGTAATCTGCATAATCTGGGCTAATCTGATCTAATCGAGGGCCGGGAGCCTCCACGTCCACTCTCTGCATGTCCACAGCCACTGAAAGGATAGGCGAGAAGCTACACTTAGCTAACATTTACTTTTATAAATATAGTTATTTATTTTATTTTATATATAAAAAAAAATATATATATATATATATATATATATATATATATAAATATATGTATATAAAATATATAAAATAATCATAAATAAAAAATAAAGCACTAATACAGTAAAAAGAAAAATAATTAAAAAAATGAATTAAAAGATTTAAAAGTAAAATAATGTAAAAATGAATAAAGTAATAGCGAAGTGAAATATAAAAAGATAAAGTAGAAATGATATTGATGACAATATTTAAATAAAATAATAGTAAAGTGAAATGTATTTATTTATTGTTTTTTTTAAACAATTGGAAATGATCATCAGTATTTGTATTTTATTTACATTTTAAGGGTACTATTACGCGGAACGATAATCGTGCGAATCGGCCCGATTTGGCCGATTATCGCTCCGTGTAATAAATACAACGTTCAGCCGATGACAACGATCATCGGCCGATTGTTGATATAGGTTTGAACCTATAATTGTCGGGCGCCGACCGCGCATCGCTACGTGTAATGTCGATGTGCGGCCGGCAACTGACCATTTACATTACCTGTCCAGGCTGCAGGGCTCCTCTTGCGGTCTTCTCCCCGGGTCCCGCGCGCTGCAGGTTCAGAACGGCCTGTCCGAGCTTACAAGCCGCTCAGCCAATCACTGTCCAGGACCAACGCGGCCAGTGATTGGCTGAGCGGCCTGTCAGCTGAGACAGGCCGCTCTGAAGCTGGAGCCTGTGGGACCCAGGGAGAAGACCGCAAGAGGAGCCCTGCAGCCTGGATAGGTAATGTATAAAGTAAAAGCAAGGGCTTGCAGCCCTTCATCGGCAGCCCTTAGGCTATGTTCACACATTGTATGACACCGGCCGGTCTCATTTAAGATCATTAAGATGATCTTTAGCGCTGCTGAGTTCTGATGCGGGTGCATCCATGCGCACCCGCATCAGAACTCCCCACTGCACACAATGGAGCGTACGGCCGGAGCATTCATTGTGTGCACTGACAGGTTCTCTGTGGCCGCTAGTCAATGAACAGCGGCTGCAGAAAAACTGATTTTTTTTGCAGCGCCGCTAGGGATCCCGGCCGGAGCGTATACTATGTGTATATGCAGTGGCCGGGATTCCATAGACAGCAACGTAGCATACAGTATATTTTCTTAATAATAACGGCCGTTGTTGCAATAGGCAACAATGGATGAACTTTTACGAAAATGTATGTTGTGTGAACATAGCCTAATCGTTATTCATAATTGTATCTTTTTTTTCATATTATTTACATTTTTACAAGGATTCCAAATAAGTTTCAAGTATTTTTGTATTCATAATCGTGACCCACAGGGATCCTTTATAGAATTTATATTATTATTTATGTGTAAAAACAAAAATAAAAATACTGATTTGTTATT
This sequence comes from Dendropsophus ebraccatus, assembly GCF_027789765.1. Lineage (NCBI taxonomy): Eukaryota > Metazoa > Chordata > Amphibia > Anura > Hylidae > Dendropsophus > Dendropsophus ebraccatus. Next base: position 212,056,170 of record NC_091455.1, read on the forward strand.
TCCTTTAATAGTTTTTATTGTTTAGAGTTCGTTTTAACATTAGTTTATTAATTACATTATACAACTATATAACACTAACATTAGATGCAAGAGAATTTGATCTCTAATGGAATGACGGCTAGTGAATTACATTTTTTTATTGGAAATTTTTCCCACTTTTTTTGGTCCATTTGCAAATTGCATAACAGAATAACAGAATTTGTTGTACCATAAAGGGGTAAAACCACAGCGATCGGCATTATTTGTCCTTCAGTCATCTAATGGATGGTGCCTTCCTCCCTCTGCAGCCATTAGCCATTGGTTGCACATCCACCATTACACAGGGAGATGCGGGGCCGATTGCCGATGATTTCTCAGCAGGTCAGAATAACCCGATTATTGATGTGTCAGCTGATCTTGGTCCTTATTACACATGGTGGCCATTTGGCCAATAGTTACCCTGTGTAATGTGGTACTAATGCAGTAAGATACAATGTGTCATGTGACTATTATATGTAAATTAGCTCTCCTCCAAGAATAAGAAACCCCTTACTAGTCAGATTACAGTCTCTGCAAATTAACCTGTAGAATCAGAGTTTCCTTTCTTGATTTGCATACTGTGTTCCCATGAAGCATTGCTGGACGATCATTCTCTGGGTCTCTTCAATGAGAATCGGGACCCCTCCTTACCCTCAGACCATTGTTATTACTGACATCTTACGAGGACCGCCTTGCATTTGTAGTTCTTCTCCCTCAGTTCTTAGTGTGATTGTATGAGAATGTCTTACGAGCTTCGGCCGCAGAGGAGCTAGAAGTCTCACAGAGCTGGAGGAGACGTGCGGCCTGGCCGGGGCTCTACGGGTATCGGTTACTTAAGTCCTTTCTGAGGAACGTTAAATTAGGTCATATGGGCATCATAGCCTAATCCCATTACCACACAGCCTCCTCATCCAGATTAGTGCGAAAACAAATATAGCCTGACGTGTCTGGAAATCTACCTATCTACCTATCTATCTATCTATCTATCTATCTATCTACCTATCTACCTATCTATATATCTATCTTCTATCTATCTATCTATCTATCTATCTATCTATCTATCTATCTATCTATCTCCTATCTATCTATCTATCTATCTATCTATCTATCTATCTCCTATCTATCTATCTATCTATCTATCTATCTATCTATCTATCTCCTATCTATCTCCTATCTATCTATCTATCTATCTATCTCCTATCTATTTTATCTCCTATCTATCTATCTATCTATCTATCTATCTATCTATCTATCTATCATCTATCTATCTATCTATCTATCTATCTATCTATCTATCTATCTCCTATCTATCTATCTATCTATCTATCTATCTCCTATCTATCTATCTATCTATCTATCTATCTCCTATCTATCTATCTATCTATCTATCTATCTCCTATCTATCTATCTATCTATCTATCTATCTATCTATCTATCTTCTATCTATCTATCTATCTATCTCCTATCTATCTATCTATCTATCTCCTATCTATTTTATCTCCTATCTATCTATCTATCTATCATCTATCTATCTATCTCCTATCTATCTATCTATCTATCTATCTATCTATCTATCTATCTATCTATCTCCTATCTATCTATCTATCTATCTATCTATCTATCTATCTATCTATCTCCTATCTATCTATCTATACACTATCTATCTATCTATCTATCTATCTATCTATCTATCATCTATCTATCTATCTATCTATCTATCTCCTATCTATCTATCTATCTATCTATCTATCTATCTATCTATCTTCTATCTATCATCTATCTATTTATCTATCTATCTATCTATCTATCTATTTATCTATCTATCTATCTATCTCCTATCTATCTATCTATCTATCTATCTATCTATCTCCTATCTATCTATCTATCTATCTATCTATCTATCTATCTATCTATCTCCTATCTATCTATCTATCTATCTATCTATCTATCTATCTATCTATCTATTTATCTAATCAAATCAGCTTTATTAACAGGTCTAAATAACATTAGCATTACCAAAGCAAACAGGAAATTTTGGGGGATAAATTTCACTCTCCTCTCAGTCTATGGCAGGCAGTGACGCTATAGCCACTGTGGTCTCTTCTTCCCCCAGCAGGATAGGCAGTTTCTCTTCTTCCTCCATGGTGGTGAAGCCGGGGAGGAGATCCACCAGTTCCTCACTGCTGAGTATTTGGAGCAGTGTAGCAGGAAGCGGGCCTCATCCTCCACGGCTTCCTGGTCGCACTGCTGGCACAGTCTGCTCTCCCTGGGCTTGTATGTCTGTTAGTGACGCACGGTTTCAATAGCCAGGTTGTGTATACTATAGCTATATATACACACCAGCCAGACCACTGCTTTTAGTCCCTAGACGACCCAGAACGTAACTGTTCGTCATGGCGCCGCTAGGGGAGTTCATAGGGGGGGCGCTTGGCGATCCCGCTCTGAACCGCCGCAATCCTGGGTGCTATATGCAGCCCGGGACCGCAGCAATTAGCAGGCACTGTCCGATCGCTGTGCCTGCTAATTAGCCATTTAAATGCAGCTGTCAAAGAAACTGCATCTAAATGCCTGTTTCCCCCCATCGGTGGTGGTCTAGTGGCGGGGCGATCCCCCCCACCTTGAGCGCAATGTAATCCATAATGGCGCAGATCCCGGCTCTGTAATCTATTGCTCTCGGCTGCAGCAGAGAACAATAGAACACTGATCTCATTGAGAGATCAGAGCAGTAATACAAGAAGTCCCACAGGGGGAATAACCCTAACCCCAGGGGGAATAACCTTAACCCCAGGGGGAATAACCCTAACCCCAGGGGGAATAACCCTAACCCCAGGGGGAATAACCCGTCCCTAACCCTTAGGGGGGAATAACCCTAACCCCAGGGGGGGGGGCATAACCCTAACCCCAGGGAGAATAACCATAAGCCCAGGGGGGAATAACCCTAACCCCAGGGGGAATAACCCTAACCCCAGGGGGGAATAACCCTAACCCCAGGGGGAATAACCCTAACCCCAGGGGGGAATAACCCTAACCCCAGGGGGGGGGAATAACCCTAACCCCAGGGGGAATATCCCTAACCCCAGGGGGAATAACCCTAACCCCAGGGGGGAATAACCCTACCCCCAGAGGGGGGATTAGCCCTAACCCCAGGGAGAACAACCCTAACCCCAGAGGGAATAACCCGAACCCCAGGGGGACTAACCCTAACCCCAGGGGGACTAACCCTAACCCCAGGGGGAATATCCCTAACCCCAGGGGGAATAACCCTACCCCCAGAGGGGGGATTAGCCCTAACCCCAGGGAGAACAACCCTAACCCCAGAGGGAATAACCCGAACCCCAGGGGGACTAACCCTAACCCCAGGGGGACTAACCCTAACCCCAGGGGGAACCTACTGGTGAACATGGCTGGGGTAAAGCCGCCACCACGGGACATATTGGGGGAGATTTATCAAACATGGTGTAAAGTGAAACTGGCTCAGTTGCCCCTAGCAACCAATCAGATTCCACCTTTCTTACCTCACAGACTGTTTGGAAAATGAAAGGTGGAATCTGATTGGTTGCTAGGGGCAAATGACGGAGGAATTTGGGATTAGTGATACCAGGAGCAGAGTCCCGACCTCAACTCCCTCATACCTGGAGAACAAATGGTCCCAAGTAGCCTGAGCTGCTTTATTTCCTGTGACCAGCGGGGTCTGCACATAGTGGGGTCAGGGAGGTTGTGGGTCCTGGGATACAGATGCTGGTGACTCACTGTCCTGTCACTGTCCGCGACCTCTGGCTGCCATGCTGGGAGTCTGTGCTCCGGGTCTGAGGAGGCCGCCCGGTCACTTCTATACAGAAGGATAACACCAGTCCTGTTCTTGACTCATCCTTGTCAGGAAAAGAAACACTACTTGGCCGTGTGATTATTTTTACTTACTGGAAGTTTCTTCACATCCTTGATGGGTCGAGTGATGCGGTGTGAGGCCGGGTTCACACACAGTAAGACACTGGCCGGTGTCAGAGAAGTTCATCTCGGCCGGCACTGCAGTACCAGCTGGATAAACGTCATTTCTTACATCCGTGTGCGTATATTACATTCGTGTGCGCCCACTATAACACACAATGGAGCGTGCGGCCGAAACCGCACTTTACCTTGTCTGCTCTGTCAGTCTTGTTTGGCCGTTATTTAATGAATAGTGGCAGCACAACACTGACATGTCAGTTTTTCGCGCGCCCCTAGGGATCTTGGACGGAGCGTCTACTATGTGTATGTGTGTACTGCTGGCAAACAGGCGAACCCTGCTCCTGCCCCCTGACATAAGAACGAGAATGGCCGTGCACCATGGTGGCGGCTCAGTAACAGCAGTGCCAGCAGCTTTACCACTGTATCAATGTGTCATGTGGACTAGGTAGAACGTTGGCAAAGTGATTATAATGAGAGAGGAGGAAAAGATTTGCCGTCCCTGTAATTGGCATCAGTGCCCTTTAGAATGATGTGTTTGCCCGTTACTGGGGACGTCTCTATATTTGGAGGGATTTGGAGGGATTGCACGTCCTCAGTGTGATAGAAGAACGTCTCCTATTACATTCTATGTCACTCACAGTAATATCATGTACAACTCCCACCGCGTGTCATGTAATCCCAGGTGTCTAATAAGGTACCGTCCATAGTGAGGCGGTATAACAGGCAGTGATGGCTCTCAGCGGAGGAGTCTCATTATATTCATGTCGGGGGCGGATATGTGGCGGAAGTATGAGACCTCAATCTTACACCGTGATAGCAAAGTAATAGAGAGGCAGATTATTTCCTCAACACCATATATTTGTTTCTGAGGGCAGAAGAGGCAGATTCCTTAGGAATTTCCACTGATAGTCCAGTGCCAGATCCACAGAAACAGTCAGCATTATTGGTGCATTATTTAGCACTGTGTGGCAGTATTATTTGGGCACCTCTATGACAGTATTATTTGGGCACTCTGTGGCAGTATTATTAGGGCACCTCTATGACAGTATTATTTGGACACAATGTGGCAGTATTATTTGGGCACCTCTATGACAGTATTATTTGGACACAATGTGGCAGTATCATTTGGCCATTGTGCGGCAGTATCATTTGGCCATTGGGGGGCAGTATTATTTGGACACAATGGGGGAGATTTATCAAAGGGTGTAAAATTTAGACTGGTGCAAACTTCTCCCAGCAACCAATCACAGCTCCTCTTTCCTTTCACCAGAGCTGGAAGCTGAGCTGGTTGCTGTAGCCTGTTTGCACCAGTCTAAATTTTACACCCTTTGATAAATCTCCCCCAATGTGGCAGTATCATTTGGCCATTGGGTGGCAGTATTATTTGGGCACTGTGTATCAGTATTATTTGGCCATTGTGTGGCAGTATTATTTGGGCATTGTGCGGCAGTATTATTTGGGCATTGTCCGGCAGTATTATTTGGGCACCGTGTCGCAGTATTATTTGTCCACTGTGTGGCAGTATTATTTGGGCACAATGTGGCAGTATTATTTGGGCACAATGTGGCAGTATTATTTAAGCACTGTGTGGCAGTATTATTTGGCCATTGTGTGGAAGTATTATTTGGGCACCGTGTCGCAGTATTATTTGGCCACTGTGTGGCAGTATTATTTGGGCACAATGTGGCAGAATTATTTAAACATTGTGTGGCTGTATTAGTTTAGCACTGTATGGCAGTATTATTTGATCATTGTTTGGCAGTATTTTTGGGCACTGTATGGCAGTATTATTGGGGCATTGTATGGCAGTATTATCGGGGCACTGTGTGGCAGTTTTATTTAGGCACTGTGTGGCAGTATTATCTGGCCATTAAGTGGCAGTATTATTTGGGCACTGTGTGGCATTATTATTTGGGTACAATGTGGCAGTAATATTTGGGCGTTGTGTGGCTGTATTATTTTAGCACTGTATGGCAGTATTATTGGGTCATTGTGTAGCAGTATTATTTGGACACTGTATGGCAGTATTATTGGGTCATTGTGTAGCAGTATTATTGGGGCACTGTGTGGCAGAATTATTTTGGCACTCTGTGGCCGTATTATTGGGGTACTTTGTGGCAGAATTATTTGGCCATTGTGCGGCAGTATTAGTTGGGCACTGTGTGGCAGTATTATTTGGCCATTCTTTCCTTTTTCCTACCTTCCACCTTTCTGACCATAACGGCCCCTATAACACCCACATTACTTCCAGGATCCAGAATGACTATAACCTCTGTAATATATTATAATAATTCCAGCTACACCCACCCACCGCTATGAACTCTGGTGATACGACTTGTTATATTGTTGGTTTTTCGCTGACTTGTGCTGTATATATTGTGATCGCTCATCCTATATAAATCTATTGCGTTGGGTTATTGTTTATAGATTGCAGAAGTTACAACGTGTGAGAAATCTTCCTGCGTTGTGCGGCGTGCACACTATTTTCTCTACAGTATTATACAGTGACCTCAGCGCGGACCACCGCAGGATGTGGTGTGGGGGCTGGGAGCTTTCCTGACTGGTAATAAAATATTTCCTTTTCCTTTTATTCCACATATAACTTTACTGTGCGGCAGTATATCCTCCGAGCGTTCACTCACCAGAACCAGGCCAAACCATCACTATAGAATAAAACCTAAAATCTGTAACGTATAATCTATAAGATGGAACAGTAAAAAGTCTCATGGCTGCAGGATGAGGAGCGGGATGCAGGAATACATAGGTGTCCTGCTGGGTTATCCAGAGCTCCCAGGGTTCCATTATCTCTTATGGTAAGTCCCCATAGAAAATGTCTCCTGCTCTGGACAGAGGTGGCAGCAGAGAGCACTGTGTCAGACTGGAGAGAATATATCACTTCCTGCAGGACATACAGCAGCTGATAAGTACTGGAAAATTGGAGCCTTTTTAAATAGAAGTAAATTACAAATCTCTGGCACTTTCTGGCAGCATTTTATTGTAAATAATTATTTTTATGAACTATCCCTTTAAAAGGGGTTTCACGTTAAGGTGTTGGACCATTTGCAGCCCCACTGGTATTACGCCCTCACATCACTCACTTTCCATGGCTGCTAATCATTTACCATTAAGCACACAGGACCAGGAGGGGGCGGTGTGGGCGGGTATGTGGATGACCTGTGCAGAGGATTAGCCTGCTTTACCAGGATATTGTTCATAGCTCCACGACTCATAATACACATAGACGGTGACAGCCTCTGAATGTGGCCTTGTCAACAGGAAGGTGCATAATAGGAGGATAACCGCTGCCTTGGCTGCAACATGCATGTACAAGTTATCAGAGTAATCTATAATGCGTCACCGGGTATACACAGCTCCATACACTAAGAAGCCATATAATAATAGTGGTCAGCTCTATGTACAGCATTAGAACTCCCACCATCTCCTGAGTCATCATAGGCAGATTATTTAAAGGGGTACTCAAGCTAAATTCAACTGGTTTCAGAAAGTTATATAGATTTCTCTTCCAGTACTTATCAGCTGCTGTACTGTATGTCCTGCAGGAAATGTATTCTTGACAGTCTGACACAGTGCTCTCTGCTGCCACCTCTGTCCATGTCAGGAACTGTCCAGAGCAGCAGCAAATCCCCATAGAAAACCTCTCCTGCTCTGGACTGTTCCTGACACGGACAGAGGTGGCAGCAGAGAACACTGTGTCAGACTGGAAAGAATACACCACTTCCTGCAGGACATACAGCAGCTGATAAGTATGGGAAGACTTAATGCCGTGGCCTGGGTCACTGGTATTGAAGCAGCGAGAAGTACGAGTCCCAGGCCCCTGTCTCTAGGTACATCTAACTAGAAGTTTCTTCCCTACTTAGTCAAGCATAGTCAGTAGAGAGCAGCTAAAGGCCCTATTACACAGAACGATTATCGGCTGTATTCGGCCATTGCAGACGATAATCATTCTGTGTAGGCCAAAACACCTCCTCACTGGTCTAGGGCTAGGCTAGAACACCTCCTCACTGGTCTAGGGCTAGGCTAGAACACCTCCTCACTGGTCTAGAGCTAGGCTAGAACACCTCCTCACTGGTCTAGAGCTAGGACAGAACACCTTCTCACTGGTCTAGGGCTAGGACAGAACACCTCCTCACTGGTCTAGGGCTAGGACAGAACACCTCCTCACTGGTCTAGGGCTAGGCTAGAACACCTCCTCACTGGTCTAGAGCTAGGCTAGAACACCTCCTCACTGGTCTAGAGCTAGGAAAGAAAACCTCCTCACTGGTCTAGAGCTAGGCTAGAACACCTCCTCACTGGTCTAGAGCTAGGAAAGAACACCTCCTCACTGGTCTAGAGCTAGGCTAGAACACCTCCTCACTGGTGTAGAGCTAGGAAAGAAAACCTCCTCACTGGTCTAGAGCTAGGCTAGAACACCTCCTCACTGGTCTAGGGCTAGGCTAGAACACCTCCTCACTGGTCTAGGGCTAGGCTAGAACACCTCCTCACTGGTCTAGGGCTAGGCTAGCACACCTCCTCACTGGTCTAGAGCTAGGCTAGAACACCTCCTCACTGGTCTAGGGCTAGGCTAGAACACCTCCTCACTGGTCTAGGGCTAGGCTAGAACACCTCCTCACTGGTCTAGGGCTAGGACAGAACACCTCCTCACTGGTCTAGAGCTAGGCTAGAACACCTCCTCACTGGTCTAGGGCTAGGACAGAACACCTCCTCACTGGTCTAGAGCTCGGCTACAACACCTCCTCACTGGTCTAGAGCTAGGACAGAACACCTCCTCACTGGTCTAGAGCTAGGACAGAACACCTCCTCACTGGTCTAGAGCTAGGCTAGAACACCTCCTCACTGGTCTAGAGCTAGGCTAGAACACCTCCTCACTGGTCTAGGGCTAGGCTAGAACACCTCCTCACTGGTCTAGGGCTAGGCTAGAACACCTCCTCACTGGTCTAGGGCTAGGACAGAACACCTCCTCACTGGTCTAGGGCTAGGCTAGAACACCTCCTCACTGGTCTAGAGCTAGGCTAGAACACCTCCTCACTGGTCTAGAGCTCGGCTACAACACCTCCTCACTGGTCTAGAGCTAGGACAGAACACCTCCTCACTGGTCTAGAGCTAGGACAGAACACCTCCTCACTGGTCTAGAGCTAGGCTAGAACACCTCCTCACTGGTCTAGAGCTAGGCTAGAACACCTCCTCACTGGTCTAGAGCTAGGACAGAACACCTCCTCACTGGTCTAGAGCTAGGCTAGCACACCTCCTCACTGGTCTAGAGCTAGGACAGAACACCTCCTCACTGGTCTAGAGCTAGGCTAGAACACCTCCTCACTGGTCTAGGGCTAGGCTAGCACACCTCCTCACTGGTCTAGAGCTAGGCTAGAACACCTCCTCACTGGTCTAGGGCTAGGCTAGAACACCTCCTCACTGGTCTAGGGCTAGGCTAGAACACCTCACTGGTCTAGGGCTAGGACAGAACACCTCCTCACTGGTCTAGAGCTAGGCTAGAACACCTCCTCACTGGTCTAGGGCTAGGACAGAACACCTCCTCACTGGTCTAGAGCTCGGCTACAACACCTCCTCACTGGTCTAGAGCTAGGACAGAACACCTCCTCACTGGTCTAGAGCTAGGACAGAACACCTCCTCACTGGTCTAGAGCTAGGCTAGAACACCTCCTCACTGGTCTAGGGCTAGGCTAGAACACCTCCTCACTGGTCTAGGGCTAGGCTAGAACACCTCCTCACTGGTCTAGGGCTAGGCTAGAACACCTCCTCACTGGTCTAGGGCTAGGACAGAACACCTCCTCACTGGTCTAGAGCTAGGCTAGAACACCTCCTCACTGGTCTAGAGCTAGGCTAGAACACCTCCTCACTGGTCTAGAGCTCGGCTACAACACCTCCTCACTGGTCTAGAGCTAGGACAGAACACCTCCTCACTGGTCTAGAGCTAGGACAGAACACCTCCTCACTGGTCTAGAGCTAGGCTAGAACACCTCCTCACTGGTCTAGAGCTAGGCTAGAACACCTCCTCACTGGTCTAGAGCTAGGACAGAACACCTCCTCACTGGTCTAGAGCTAGGCTAGCACACCTCCTCACTGGTCTAGAGCTAGGACAGAACACCTCCTCACTGGTCTAGAGCTAGGCTAGAACACCTCCTCACTGGTCTAGGGCTAGGCTAGAACACCTCCTCACTGGTCTAGGGCTAGGCTAGAACACCTCCTCACTGGTCTAGGGCTAGGCTAGCACACCTCCTCACTGGTCTAGAGCTAGGCTAGAACACCTCCTCACTGGTCTAGGGCTAGGCTAGAACACCTCCTCACTGGTCTAGGGCTAGGCTAGAACACCTCCTCACTGGTCTAGGGCTAGGACAGAACACCTCCTCACTGGTCTAGAGCTAGGCTAGAACACCTCCTCACTGGTCTAGGGCTAGGACAGAACACCTCCTCACTGGTCTAGAGCTCGGCTACAACACCTCCTCACTGGTCTAGAGCTAGGACAGAACACCTCCTCACTGGTCTAGAGCTAGGACAGAACACCTCCTCACTGGTCTAGAGCTAGGCTAGAACACCTCCTCACTGGTCTAGAGCTAGGCTAGAACACCTCCTCACTGGTCTAGGGCTAGGCTAGAACACCTCCTCACTGGTCTAGGGCTAGGACAGAACACCTCCTCACTGGTCTAGAGCTAGGCTAGAACACCTCCTCACTGGTCTAGAGCTAGGACAGAACACCTCCTCACTGGTCTAGAGCTAGGCTAGAACACCTCCTCACTGGTCTAGAGCTCGGCTACAACACCTCCTCACTGGTCTAGAGCTAGGACAGAACACCTCCTCACTGGTCTAGAGCTAGGACAGAACACCTCCTCACTGGTCTAGAGCTAGGCTAGAACACCTCCTCACTGGTCTAGAGCTAGGCTAGAACACCTCCTCACTGGTCTAGAGCTAGGACAGAACACCTCCTCACTGGTCTAGAGCTAGGCTAGCACACCTCCTCACTGGTCTAGAGCTAGGCCAGCACACCTCCTCACTGGTCTAGAGCTAGGCTAGAACACCTCCTCACTGGTCTAGAGCTAGGCTAGCACACCTCCTCACTGGTCTAGAGCTAGGCTAGCACACCTCCTCACTGGTCTAGGGCTAGGCTAGCACACCTCCTCACTGGTCTAGAGCTAGGCTAGCACACCTCCTCACTGGTCTAGGGCTAGGACAGAACACCACCTCACTGGTCTAGAGCTAGGCTAGAACACCTCCTCACTGGTCTAGAGCTAGGCTAGAACACCTCCTCACCAGGCTCCAACTCCCTAACTTCGGGAAGTGTGTGGTGTGTGAGAGTAGAGCTGGCTAACCCTTCCTACACTGCAGCTGTGCACAAGGGCGAGGGAGACACCTAGTGGTTGGAGTTGGGCACAGCAGCTAACTGCACTAACTGTGACACCTGCCAGAAACACTTTTACCTGGGTGTGTAAAGAACAAGAAACATTTAGTTGGACACTACATTGGGATTTTTAAATCAAAGTAAATGACAAATTACAAAGTAAAAATATTTTCTCTGGATAAGCCCTTTAAAGAGGAGGGCGGGGGGAGGGGGTTGGGGGGGGGGGGTTCTCAATAGGTAAAGGGTTCACTTTTTCCTTCCAGAAACAGCACCACTCTTGTGTATTAGCCCAATCTGAGTTGCAGTTATAGCATTAGCCATTGAATAAGGGTGGCGCTGTTTTAAAACAAAACAAAAAAATTCTAATCCCTCTAATTCCTCTTTTTAAAGCAGACTCCTCCAGTGATCGGTGACTGCTGCAGGTTCAGCTGACAAAGCGTCTGGAGTTTTTGCTGGGAGAAGTTTCAAAGTGCAATACATTAGCCAGTGGATGGGAATAGGGAGGAGTTAGGCTGTGCCTGTCACTTTAAAAAAAATTACATGTCATAGAGACCTGTCAAAGGATTTAATTGTGGGGGTCTGGGTGTTCAAATCCCAACAAGAAGCACTAGGCTCAGCCCTTCTATCTGCGATCACAACTCAGGACCATCCTGCAGACACAGTGCATCAGCCTAAGCATGCTTCAGTCCACAAGAGGCCCAGAGTCACCCACTATCTTCTTACCAACAGCCGATGGGACAATCTAATGGATGGGACTGTGGAAGGAGTAAGATTAAGGCAAACCACTTCGAGTACCTGGTGTTTCAGGGTTGTTCCCAGGATGCTTGAAAGTCTTTGTGTGCGTTCCCATTGTGAGGCTTTTGGAGTTACTATCATTTCACCAAACTTTTGAGGTTACAGAGACATGTCAGACCTCTCCCAATCTCCAGGATGAGCCTGAAGAAGCACATGGTTGAGCGCTTCTCTCCCCAGTGCACAGCTGAGTGCTTCCTCTGGCTCCTTCTGGTGACTGGTCGGGATCTGACCACCAGGACACTGAACTGATGAAAACTTTTCATGTATCTCTGAGACATGTCAAAAGTTTGGTGAAAGAACATTAACGTTCTAAATGGGAAGTGACTGGCGTATTCTCAGCCGACCCTGACCATGGGAAGCAAATTATTTATTTCCCCTTTAAAAAAAATGTTATTGCAAAGTTGTAGGGTGGTGCATTATTATTTCTATACCAATCAAACCTTGTTTTATACTCGGTGTGACATTTAGGCCTCCTTAAAAACATCTCTTCGTGTGCCTAGGACTTGACTTTGATAGAGGTCTTACTCTCCCTTTGTTTCTGTAACTTGTCAATCACGGCGGGTCAGGACGGATGACCCTCTGGTACGGTGCCGGATTATTCGGAGCCCTCTCTGACCTGCATCTTCTGTTGTTCACTTCCCATTCTGAGCGCTTTGTGTGTTTGGCCCCGGATGATTTCCTCTATCGGCCTCTTTGCCTATTTATATTACACGGTTGCTCTTTTCTTCCTTCTCGCTGCCGGACAATTACTTTGGGCTTTTTATGAGTCTGATGAAGAGAACAGCGGCCCCTAGAGGCCTCCGCCGGCAGTCTGAGATGGAAGGAGTCTCATTTACAGATGATTCCTCGTACTTAGGCCTCGTCCTCGGTCAGCTCTTCACTTTAAGGGCTCTATGCGCCTTTAAATACTTTTGAGAGAATTTTTGTGGTTTTCTGCTTTGGGCTCTGCAGGAACAATCCATCTTCTAGATGACTTCTGCAACCTCCCCCGCCATACTACTAGCTGAATCACAAGCCCAGTCTTCTGTCCAGAGACCATTACACAGGGTCAGTCCTGAGGACTTTGTCTCATACTTCGACCTGACCACATTTGCTGACAGCTGCTGTATTTTATAGGAAACATATCCAATGGGTTAACTGAAGAGTGAAAGTTCCTGGGTCCCAATGCAAAATCTATTAACGGTTCCAATCTATGTTATGTATTATGGTACCAGCGCCCTTGTGCAACTTTTACCTCTACACCACATGGGGGGGGGGGGGCACGGCAAGGCGGGGAGCAGGTGTGGCGCCCTCCTGTGTCTTATCTATTAACATTTACACCTGGCGTAAACACCTGCTCTGAGCAGTACCGGCCATCTTGTCCCCTATCCACAGGTTAGAGATTGTGGGAGGTCCAACCGTCCTACCCTCTGGCGATCACCATATTGGCCACTGGCTCCATTTTGATTAGAGCTATGGGTATGGCACGTGACCCACAGATCTATTCATACCTATGGAGCCATTGGAAAGATCTGAGTGCTGTTCTTGCCTCTCTGGCGCCTCCATAGAGAATAAATGGAGCTGCCAGATAGAGCCTGGTACTGCACTCTGCTCCTTCTGACAGCTCCATAGGAATGAATAGATATGCGGGTCACGTGCCGTACCCATAGCTCTATCCAAAACAGAGCTGTGGACGGATATGGAGATAAGGAGATCAGACCCAGAACCAATCTCTTACTTGTCCCTTATCCCATGGATAGGTGACAAGTTTTATTTTTTATCCTGCCCCTATACTATAAGCTGTATACAGCAGTCTTCAGTATGCTCCCCCTAGTGACAAACCTGTGCTGCAGAAATCTGACAAATCCATGCACCCATAGAAATATTCTCTACAGAAATGATTGACTGCCGTCTTCCAGAACCAGCACATCTGTCCTTAGGTGGTATCTGGCATTGCAGCTCAGCTCCATTAACGTCAATGGCATAGATTTACATCCTCACTTGGTAACAGGGTCGGCGCTGTCATTGAAAGATAACGGTTGTGTTTTTCTAATTCTAGACAATTCCTTTTTTTTGTATTCTTAGCAGTCTAGGCAATTGGTAATTATCATGTTAATTTATTCCCAGCATCGTGTATCTGTTCCTATGTAGCATAACTTACTAAGAATTGTAGTTCAGGGAAACATCTTGCCTAAGCGCTGCCTCAGGTAATAAAAAAAGACTTGTACATATTGTACATTGTATAAAGTGAGGAAGATGAATTACTGAGTGATCATTGATATGCAGATGGGGCATGCTCTCCATAAAGTATATGTAAGAGTAATATGTTAATGGTAAATACGAGGGGGCATGCCTCCACAAGACTCGTGCTTAAGAGGAATGAAGATACATATTTGCTGCATTCAAGTCTCTCTCAGATACTACATGATTGGCCCAACAATATCCAAAGACAACTATGAAGCCTTCAAAAAGTAGACGGGAGCTTAGAATTGTAAAATTTTACCCCCCCCAAAACAAGCAATATTTTTAGTAAAACTCTTTGGTCTTTACAGTTCCAATGTAAATTTAAAGGGTCTGTCTCCTACAAGTCAGATTGAGTGCTGAGTCTGAGAGCAAAGCACTGATTTTTATTATTAGTACAGGAAGCTGAACGCAAAACTGCATTCAGCTTCCTGACAAGACACATTACTGGGGCCTGAGAGACTAGTAAAGCTCCAGACAAATGGCTCTACAGACTTGTCAAATAAGTAACCCAATTGAAATATTCTCTTAAACCCTCATTTACACCAGACCACCAACACAAAATATATTAAATAGGTATTCCGGTGTTAAAAATGTAAATGTTGTTAGGACCAGGTTAAAATAGAAAAGAAAGCTATCCTTACTTACTTACTCCCAATCATCAAGTCAAATTGAGCATGAATCAAGGAGTGAAGAGCACAGCTGAGTGCTTCTCCCTGCTCTAGCTAGCTATCAGTGAAGGTTTCAGTACTGAGACCCCGACGATTCAAAGCTTCAAAGGTTTTTCAAGTGGCAGTAACTATTTTAAGAAATGAGGCCAATAGCAATGTCAACTTGCTTTAATCCCTACATCCCCATAGAAAACCTCTCCTGCTCTGGACAGTTCCTGACATGGACAGAGGAGGCAGCAGAGGGCACTGTGTCAGACTGGAGAGAATTCATCACTTCCTGAAGGACATACAGCAGCTGATAAGTATTGGAAGACATGGGATTTTTAAATAGAAGTGAATTACAAATCTACATAGATTTCTGACACCAGCTGATTTGAAAGTAAAAGATTTTTGCCAGAGTACCCCTTTAGTTTCATACATGTCTCAGTACTATCACTAGGGTATTATTTCATGTATCATAATTGGAAGGAAATGATCATGAATTTGCAGATATGGTAACCTCTTATGAGCAACAACCAAACACTGGACATTGTACTCCATGAGAAACATGGTATATACTCATTTTTGCTATCCGTACAGTTCCTCAGGGGAGGGGACTCCCGCACAGACCATCTCCACCCAATAACAAAGGTGATGTTTAATGTTTCTTTACATCTGCTGTGGTGCTGCATACCTTCTCGGTTCTTCTGTAGATTACAGCTCCTCACCCTGGGCCTGCTTATTGATGGTGGAGTGCCTTCTATTATTTAAAAAGAAAAAACCCTTCCATGTTGCAGGTACTTTCTATATTTACCAGTGAATCCTGAATTTTTGGGACACTTGAGAACCCCACCTGGTAACACCAGCAAAATTTGTTGTTTATGGTGGGACAATTCTGGGAACCATACTGCCGGATTTACTTAAGCACCATTAAAGTAGATTTTTCGGTGCCTTCCTCGGCAGTTCCACAGGGGTGGGGCCTAAATTTCCTGCTTTTGCCTGTTCAAATATTGTCAAATATAAAATATATTAAGATTCAGATACTAAACATAGCAGGAGTTCTCCAGGGTTTAGAGATTTTCCAGGTGAAATTCTTCTTCTATCTCCGTAATGCAGGATATTTCAGCACATGACTTTCACCATTTATTACGCACTGATAATATTTTAGGTCAATTCAGAACAAAAAAGGGCAAAGTCCTGAGAGGGAGGAATTTCATAGGTGGTCAAAATGTTCTTGGGTCCCGTTCAAAACTGAGCCTGTTACGTAGGTAGGGAAGATTGTACAGGACGGTGATTAATAACTAAGAAACAGCACAATCCCAATCTTCCACCATTCTTTGTACATTGCATCAGTCATTTGATAATACACTGTACAATACTGACCGGCATCAACTAGATAAAATAGTTTTCCCAGAAAAACTAAAGTGTTTCCAGCCATTGAAAGTTCTTGTTAATGCACACGTAACGTTACCTCATGTGTCCACCATGAACACCCACGAGGTCTTGTTGGTGGCACATCCGCGATTTAGTGGTCTCAAGTGTTGGTGACTTTATGAGACGATTTGAGCTCTGTCTATGTCTTTATCTAATAAGTAACTGTAACAATATCTCAGCCTCTTCTCGGTATTCCGACTCCTTTCCTGGGCATCTTCTTCATGGGAATAACCTGTTTCTTTTGGACCTGATTATTTGTATTCTTTTCATATAAAACATTTACGTGTTCCAACCTTTGAACATGCCAAGAATGATGAAGAATACATAGACATGCTCACAAGGCCTCCAGTAAACTAGAACTCATGTGTCCACCATGAAGCGGTTAACACCCACAACGTCTTGTTGGTGGCACATCTGGAAATCTGTGGTCTCGAGTATTGGTGACTTTATGAGACGATTGGAGCTCTGTCTATGCCTATATCTAATAAGTACTTATAACAAGGTCTCAGCCTCTCCTTGGTATTCTGACTCCTTTCCTGGGCATCTTTCTACTTGTTTCTTCATGGGAATAACCTGTTTCTTTTTGACCTGATTAAATGTATTCTTTCCATATAAAACATTTACGTGTTCCAACCATTGAACAAGCCTGGTTCTAACATGCCAAGAATGATAAAGAATACATAGACATGCCCACAAGGCCTCCAGTAAACTAGAACCTGTCCTAATCCAAACCATATAAATATAAATAGGTGTTACATCGTAGAACAGAGAAAACTGTATATGGCAGGAGCAATAACAAGAGATACTGACTGCAGTACATATGGCACATAGTTTATAGAGGACAAGTGTCCATCCAAACCTATAACTCTACTGTGTTGATCCAGAGGAAGGAAAAAAAAACACCTTATGAGGCAGATGCCAATTGCCTCATACCATGAGAAAAATTAATTCCAAGGCCCCTGGGACCTGTGTAATATTATATGGCCGACATTTAATGTGAGTGCTGAGCCTCTTAGATGTGTCTGTGATCATGAAGCGCGGGCTGTATATATGTTGCAGGGAAATGATAGAATCCAGGGATTTGATCAAATCCTGGGAAATTATAAAATGACTGCGCCATTACATCATTTCCCTGAAGAAAGTCAGAGATTTAATCAAATTCCTGATCCCTTTCAGGGAAATGATGAAATAAACAAGTTGCCGGAGCATTGCTGACCCTATTGGATCAACCGTCTGTAGTGTTACTCACGTCGGAAGGGGAAGCGGCTGTCGGTGACAGTAAAGCATGTTGCGTTATTTGTGAGATGGAATCTACTGGAGCCCGTTCAGGTGACGTTTGTAAAAAAATCCGGTGCACGTTATATATATGTTGCAATACCGTAGGCGAAGAAGGCTACGGGTCGAAAATTCTGTGCTATTTATGCCAAAAGGCGGAGAGCGTTAAAGATCAAAGGGAAAATGACGCGAAACAACTGAAAAGATCAGCTGGAAAAAAAAATTAAAGAAATTTCTTTGAAGAAATTTAAACTGTGGATTCCACAGTTTTGGTGTATGTAACTAAGATTGATAGAGGCCCGTTAGATGGAAGTACCATTGTGGGGATCGTATTAGATAGAAGTACCATTGTGGGGATCGTATTAGATGGAAGTACCATTGTGGGGATCGTATTAGATGGAAGTACCATTGTGGGGAGCGTATTAGATGGAAGTACCATTGTGGGGAGCGTATTAGATAGAAGTACCATTGTGGGGATCGTATTAGATGGTAGTACCATTGTGGGGAGCGTATTAGATGGTAGTACCATTGTGGGGAGCGTATTAGATAGAAGTACCATTGTGGGGATCGTATTAGATGGAAGTACCATTGTGGGGATCGTATTAGATGGTAGTACCATTGTGGGGAGCGTATTAGATGGAAGTACCATTGTGGGGAGCGTATTAGATGGTAGTACCATTGTGGGGATCGTATTAGATGGTAGTACCATTGTGGGGAGCGTATTAGATGGAAGTACCATTGTGGGGAGCGTATTAGATGGAAGCACCATTGTGGGGATCGTATTAGATGGAAGTACTATTGTGGGCAGCTGATCAGATGGAAGTACCATTGTGGGGATCGTATTAGATGGTAGTACCATTGTGGGGATTGTATTAGATGGAAGTACCATTGTGGGGAGCGTATTAGATGGAAGTACCATTGTGGGGATCGTATTAGATGGAATTACCATTGTGGGGAGCGTATTAGATGGAAGTAGCATTGTGGGGAGCGTATTAGATGGTAGTACTATTGTGGGGATCGTATTAGATGGTAGTACCATTGTTGGGAGCGTATTAGATGGAAAAACCATTGTGGGGAGCGTGTATCCAAATGGATACCTTGGTCAGAATGATAAAAGATTGACTACCTAGAAATGCTCTTCAAGTAGCTACTACATTTACTGAGTCTGCCTGAGATTGCAGGGAAATTCTCCTTATCTGGAGGTCAAGGATTTAAAGACGTGTTCCTGTAAACAGTCCAAAATGCAAGGGATCAGGGACTTGATCAAATACCTGACTTTCTTCATGGAAATCATGTAACCACGTGGTCATTTCATCATTTCCCGGGATTTGATTAAATACCTGGATTCTATTATTTCCCTGCAACATATATACCGTTAGCGATGTCCGTGCAGCCCTTGCTGTATATAGTAAATAATAAAGTATATACTTTGCTCCTCCACACTCCAGTGATTGGCTGATTGGCCTGTCACTGCACAGATGGCTTCAGATGGGCCACTTGTGGCTGCGGTGAGCAGGGAGAAGCTAGAATGACACTGGGGAGCATGGAGGGTAAGTATATACTTTATTATTCTCTTTACACATCCCTCAGCCGTTGGCTACGCATCACTATTACATGGCCAGCAGACAATAATGATAATGATGTTAGAGGACAAAGATCAGCTGATGTTCGTTTCTACGGCTGGTCGTTGTCTTTGACAGCAGATTATCGCTCTGTTTAAAAAAAAGTCAGCCATTTCATCAATAGTCGATAGCCATACTGCTGTTACAGTAAAGAATCCCTGTCTGTGATCATGATGAAACCTTCTTTTCTCTTGATGTAGAGGATGTCCCCTTGTCATGACTGATGACTTCCTATACCAGACGGATAAATGCAAGAAAAACCAATACCACCACCCCTCTACCGAAAATGACCTGAACACAAACTGCTAGTGGGCACCACAAATGTTTCAAATAAACCTTGTGGATACCACTGAGTTGGAGTCACCAAACCCCAGGTGTTCCATCACTCAAGGTGACGTCATCAGGAGCATGTGGTTGGGAACCTAATACTTTACAGGTCTCCAGGCCCTGGTGCTCTATTAGGAGTCACACCACCAATACAAGGATCCTTGGAAATGCCTGTAGGTTGCAAAGGGCAGGATATACAAGATTTCAGGTACATTCAGGATATTTGCTCTTGTTCTCCCAATTTGTATTGGATGGTCACCTAAATACCACCAGAGAGAGATCCGGGGTGAAGCTTGGTTGGGTTGGACTCTCTGTGCCGATTGAGTTCTAAGCCTCCAAGATCTGACTGTTCAATATAAACTCTATCCACTACTTGTAAAAGATGAAAGTGACTCCGATGGATTCCATAGGATTTCAGAGATCTAGCACTGTCACTATGGTGGATGTTGCTAAGTAATAAGGTAAACATTCCAGATACGTATATTAGCACACACGCTGGGAATCTCTGTACGTTATTAGGGATTTAAAGTGAAATCGTGGAGACTGTCATGTTAAAGTTTTTTTTTTTAACCCATCACTTAGTAATATTGGCTTAAAATTCCTGCACCGTTCTTTCCTTACAAACTTTCCATGGGTTATTTTGAAGCCTATTTTACAAGTACAATGGGGGCAGCCATTTTGAATTTACAAAAATGTTTTAATTTGCTCTGCCTGTTGTAGTAAATACTTTAATTCTTCATGAAATAATTCGGGGCATCTTCTATCGCTGTGTTCTTCCTCCGGGGGTCTATAGATATACCACCGCTGAGTGTTACCATTCCTCCCGGCTGTAGGGTAGGGTGTGCCCATGCACAATCCCACACCATCCTCACACACTGCCATATTTCACACGTGAAGTGCTAACACCCAGTCATACATTTCCAGGAGAAATCACTGAGGGACAGTTTATAGAAGAGCAGGCTTGAGAATTGTAATTCTACTGTGCAAGTGTGGTGCCCATGGGGAGGATGGTGGAGTAGTCCAGGGCAGCTGAGGGTAGTAGTATAATTACGGATGTCTCTGTGGCTGGCTAACTCTGTATATCCTCCTGTAAACCCATCTAGTCAGTCTAGTACATGCTATAGAAAGCGTACCTAGAGCTGTGCTATATGTAATGTCATCATGTCTAAGGGTCCTATTACACCAAGCGATTATCGGCCTCACTTGGCCGCTCCGGCCAATAATTACTTGTGTAATAGCCCATGTTTTCAATCAACGATCAGACGACACACGATGTTGGCTGATCGTTGTTTTAAAGCATGACTTAAAATCCCAATAACGATAGCGGCGGTCTGCTGGTCGTCGCCCTGTGTAAGAGGAGTAGTGGCAGTAGCGTGCTGCTCCAAAGATCGTCCGGGCAGCTCCCGGCGCACCAAATTTTTGTTAGTTGTTTGTTCGTTGCCTGTATACACACAGAAAGATTATCGCTTTGAACGATTTAATGATTTTTGGCACAATAATCTTTCCATGTAATAGGACCATAAGGGCCATATTACACGAAGCAATAATCTGCCCATTCAGGATGATTTGGGCAAATATCACTCTAAGTAATAAAGGCAGCGTTCACCCGGGGAAACAATTATTGGCCTGATGAGCAGCCAACCGCTGAGGCAGGTGTGAAGAAAATAATACGTTTTATACTTTACCTCTCCACAATCCCCAGTGTCCTTCTAGCTTCTCCCCGCTCGCTGCAGCAACTGCTGGCACTGCTAAAACCGTCTTCGAAGTGACAGGCCGCTCAGCCAATCACTGGTCATGACGCTCACCTATCTCGGCCAGTGATTGGCTGGTTGGCCTGTCACTTTAGAGATGGCTTTAGCAGTGCCAGCAGTTGCTGCAGCGAGCAGGGAACAGCTAGGAGGACACTGGGGATTGTGAAGAGGTAAAGTATATACTTATTTACTATATACAACAAGGGCTGTGTATATATATATATATATATATATATATATATATATATATATATATATAGGGTGGTCCAATAAAAGGTGGACAGTATGGGGGAGATTTATCAAACTGGTGTAAATTAGAACTGGCTCAGTTGCCCCTAGCAACCAATCACACCCCACCTTTTATTTTCCAGGGAGTCTGTGAGGACATAAAAATAGAATCTGATTGGTTGCTAAGGGCAATTGAGCCAATTCTACTTTACACCAGTTTGATAAATCTGCCCCTATGTGTATGTGTGGGTTATGAAGGGGGAGATTTATCAAACATGGGGGGAGATTTATCAAACATGGTGTAAAGTGAAACTGGCTCAGTTGCCCCTAGCAACCAATCAGATTCCACCTTTCATTCCTCACAGACTCTTTGGAAAAGGAAAGGTGAAATCTGATTGGTTGCTAGGGGCAACTGAGCCAGTTTCACTTTACATCATGGGAGAGATTTATCAAACATGGTGCAAAGTGAAACTGACTCGGTTGCCCCAACCAATCAGATTCTACCTTTCATTTTCCAAAGAGTCTGTGAGGAATGAAAGCTGGAATCTAATTGGTTGCTAGGGGCAACTGAGCCAGTTTCACTATACACCATGTTTGATAAATCTCCCCATTCATAACCCTATTACACATACTGTCCACCTACTTTTGGACCACCCTGTATATAGTTCTTGTTGCACAATTCTAAAACCAATAATAGGCTTCACATTAAAATCACATTAAATGTTGGGCCATGTAATACGGCCTTAAGACCCCCATAGCTATATTACACTCATGACCCTGCACCGTATCTGGGGTAACTATAGTTCACAACGTATAAATTCACATTCGCTGCCATTTGTAGCACATCAGAAACTTGAAAGAGGAGAAGCATGCATAATTTCGAGAAGTTTGGTAAATGTAGTGAGTTTTTACATTGATAATTCACCAACTTAAGCAAAACCTGACAGATTCAGTTCTTCTTCGAGGTGAAGATTAGTCATAGAGAAGATGGACCACAAAGCCACCGAATGATGACACAGTCCCATATGCGTCACATATAGCAGAGAAATTAACTCTTTAATATATGTGATGGGTTGTTTATTGTCACAACTCATTAAGTAGATGAGCGGCAATCCCTACGGCCAGTCCTGAAAGCAGGTGATGGCTTGGTAACCACAAGAATGCTAGGCCTGGCCAGAAGCCCTATAGGGTCCTAGTTCAGCAATGGGGCACATGAAGACCTTATCTCCACTGTCACTTTAACTTTAGCTCATTCTCTTCTCTCAGAATGGGTCGGATATATTGAGCAGGGTTATATTCTTGACATAAACTTAAGTTTCAAGAATACAGTAGGCAATGTCCTACAACCAACACTATCTACATGGAGTAACATATAGTGGGACATTGCACTTGATTTACCTTGTGGGGGCGCTGTTGAGAAATTAGACACTTCCGCCTAGGTTCTGTTACACATTACTAATTTTGGGGGGTTTCAGTAGCGGGAAGAAACTTTCATTAAGGCTACAAACCCACTTGGCGGGTCTACTGCGAGTCCCCTCGCTGTAGATCCCGGCCCTATACTTTTAATGGCAGACAAACACGCAGCAGGGATGCCCTGCTGCGAGTTTGTCTGCAGCCCACCCCATTAACCCCCCGGCCGCCGGAGCTGATACTTCACCTGATCCCGGCTCCGGCGGTTCCCGATGTCTTCAGCAAGCCGGAGCGGGGACCAGGTGAAGTATATGCTCCAGCCAGCCGCCCGCAGCCCCGGCCGCCCGATCGCCCCCCCGCAGCACCGATCGCACGCCCTCCCGCAGCACCGATCGCACCCCCCCCCCGCAGCACCGATCGCACGCCCCCCCCCCGCAGCACCGATCGCACACCTCCCCCCCCGCAGCACCGATCGCACGCCCCCCGCAGCACCGATCGCTCGCTCGCAGGGGGGCGATCGAGCGTCCGGGGCTGCAGGGGGGCGATCGGTGTGGCCAGGGCTCCGGGGGGGGGGGGGGGGCGATTGGGGGGGCGTGCAAGCGATCGGTGCTGCGGGGGGGGGGGGGGGGGGGCGTGCGATTGGTGCTGCGGGGGGGCGTGCGGGCGGCTGGCTGGAGCATATACTTCACCTGGTCCCGCTCCGGCTTGCTGAAGAGATCGGGAACCGCCGGAGCCGGGATCAGGTGAAGTATCAGCTCTGGCGGGGTTAATGGAGTGGGCTGCAGACAAACTCGCAGCAGGGATATACATCCCTGCTGCGTGTTTGTCTGCCATTAAAAGTATAGGGCCGGGATCTGCAGCGAGTCTCGCTGCAAATAGGCAGCGAGTGGAATCGCTGCAGACCCGCCAAGTGGGTTTGTAGCCTAATACACTCTTTGAGTCATACACAGAAATTTTGCCCGGGGCATGTAGACATCAATGACCCTTTCTGAGAAAAAAGTTAAAAAACAGCAAAGTTTTACCACAAATGGACAGGATTGCTATATAATACAATGTGATAAGTCAGCGAGCACACAGATCCAGTTCTTACCAGTTGTTCCTCTCTCCGATCTGGCCGGGTTCCCTCCGCACATCGCTGCTTGTCATTACTCGCAGTACTCCCACATTCCTGATGATTATAGAAATTCATTTCCAAACTTTCCTCTGATAGAACACCTTGATAGAGGTAAACATTAACCCCGTGCCAGAAAGCTTCATCCAACAGACCAGCCAAGTTCAGCATTGGGCCATTGCGATAAAACTTTATAGGAGAGATGCGCAGTACTGTGAGCACGGAGGTGAACAAAAAAGCACAGATCCCTCAAGGGACACAACTAGTGTTGATATGCAAAATGCAAAAATACAAAAGGGTCACCAGAGCCTCAGTTACGAGTCTCAAAACACGACTAACCAGATATCCCTCCAGGGAAGGACCTTACAAAGGGAGACCACCAAAACCATCACATTAAGTGGCCCCTTCAGTCAATATCCAACTCAATTACAAGTCTGATGATATGACCTGGGAAATACCAAGGCCACGCATCCATCCACAGACAGCTGTTTCGGGGTGTTGCCCTTCATCAGTGTGGAGCAGGATTCTGGCTAACAGGGGCAATGTCTAATAGACCAATACGGCAAACAGATCAGTGATCTCAGACCAGCTAAAGAAGACACTGTTGGCTGCCTCAATACAGTGAAATCCTAGGTGCGTTGCCCCCTGGGAAACATCAATATTCAGAAATGTCCATGGACACTCAGTTACAAGTCTCAAAACACGGGACTAGCAAGATATCCCTCGACCTAAAAAGGGATGGCTCCTGTATGGAGACCACCAAAAAAAAACATATTAAGTGTTGAGCTGAGTTGCCAAATATTCTGGGTTCTGCAGTGTTTTCCGAACCCAAATGTTAAGCTTTTGGTTCCCGGCATCTGCAGAGGTTGGATTCCAACCTCTACAGATGCCGCGAGTCAAATACTAAACGTTCGGTTTTGGAGAATGTTGCCGAATCGGGACAGTTCGCCAACTCTGCTCAACACTAGACACAATGCTTGAAGAAAATGGAGGGACAAAGTCATACTAGAAGGTGTGAAAACAAAGCAGAAGCTAGTTGGTGCTCGCTCTTCTGAGACCAGATCTGAAGTGGTAAAAACGTAGAGCCAAAGAAGAAGTCAGGAGAAGCAGTCCGTGTGAATGGCCCAATTATTCACCCCATCACATTTTAGCACTTAAAGAAGCCTTTCTGTAGCCTTATAGAGGTTGTCTGGAAAACTTACTTTTCCCCTATCGTATAGTAAGAGTGATCTCCATATCGGCCCCCAGCTTCTTTTTTATGAATACAGCCATGGGTATAGTACATAACCAGTGGCTCTATTCATTCCTATGGAGCCTCCAGAAAGAGTCGAGTAAGCTGGAAGAGTGCCGCACTCGGTTCTCTCTGGCACCACCATAGGAATGTATAGAACCGTGGGACATGTGCTGTACGTTTATCCAACCATCAGACCAATTAATGGCCAATCCTGAATATAGACCATCAATCATTTTTGGTCAGAATTTAGGGTCTGTAGGGGGAATGTACTAAAGTCTCCTCCATATCTGTGCCAGGCTTGCCAGGTGGGTGGGCAGTAGTGCAGAGCTACATGACTACACATGAATGGGGTGTTGCCACCCCAATTTGAAAAAATTAACTACAAGTCATCTACTCGCAGGCTTAGGCCATGTTTAAACGCTATATGAGACCGGCCATTCAGTGACCCGGCCAGTACGGGCCGGATGATCTTTAGTGCCTTAGAGTTCTGATGCGGGTACATCCGTGGGCGCCTGCATCAGAACTACCCACTGCACACAATGAAGCGAGGTGCCGCATCCCCTGTAACGCCCCCTCTCCGCCCCACTGACGAAGGTGTTGCAGATAGGCCCGATGCAAAAAAATATTCGGAAATAGACCATAGGCATTTTCCCCTTTTAATTAATGTCTCCCTATGTGTATACACTCCAGCCGGGATTCCATAGACGGAAATGTAACATATATATTTGTATTAATCACGGCCATTGTTGCAATTGGCAACAACCGCCGTAGTTTTACAAAATTATACGTAGTGTGAACATAGCTTTAGACTGGAAATCGTAGCCTCCTCAGATGCCTTGGGATTTATGAAGAGGCAAGGCAATTTTGTTCATGTTTGTTTTGTACAAAAAATTGGACTGTTTTAATATTTAGATCTTTATTATGTTCTGTGAAATGGCAGCAGTATATAAAAAGTTGTCCATGGCCGGAGTACCCCTTTAAGAGCCCTATACAAAACACCAGGTTTAGTATATTTTCTCTTATGAGCCATGAACCTCCTCATCCTGTTACAGCCTCCCATCTGCTGCAATGGAAAGTTGTTTTCTGACTCCTTCATCATGTTTCTTATCTAATCTATAAAGTTGGACGTTTAGCTCGTCATATGGATTATATATAGTCATCTCTATGGACGGGAAGCTGCAGAATGCTGGATATTTATCGGGAGTTGAGAAAACATTTACATTTTTGCCAGTACTGCTCATAAAAGAATCTGGGAGAAGTCATAAAAATTAAAAGTCGAACATAGAATCTGCACATTCTCACGCAGAGCCAACCAGGGGCATAACTACCACCACAGCAGCCATAGCGGCAGCTATGGGGCCCACCACATCAGGGGGCCCATCCCTGCAATACACTGGGCCTCCTGAGCTGTCATCTTACTACCCAGGGAGATGCCTACCATGGGAGACACTATGTACTGGGGATAGGATATTAGGGGAGATGCCTATCTTGGGGGAGACTATCTACAGGGGGATACCAGGAGAGATGCCTACTATGGGGGGTACTAGAGGAGATGTCTACCTTGGGGGCACTTTCTACTGGGGGGGGGGATACCAGGGGAGATGCCTAACATATGCTACTATCTACTGGCTGGATATGGACCACCACCTAGCTCTGGACCACTGTAAATATCACACTTGCGAGAAGCTCTTGGTCCTTAAAGGAGAAGCCCGGGCTCTGACTTTTTTCAAAATGAGCTGGGGAGGAGGTGGCTTAGTATAACAACATGCACCTACCTTCTCGACTCCAGCACTGGGATCCACTGTCCTCCGCTCAAGTTCCCAGTCCCCCAGACGCTTCCTGGTCTTAGTGGGCACCTGGGTTGTGACGTGACCTCCCTAGGCTGACTGGCTGAGTGGGCCTGACATATCACAACCCGGGTCCCTACTCAGACCGGGAAGTGGCCAGGGGACTGTGAGCCTGAGCCGAGGACAGCGGACCCCAGCGTTGGAGTTGGGGAGGTAGGTGCATGTTGTTATACTAAGCCACCTTCTCCCCGGTTCTTAAAAAAAAAGAAAAAAAAAAGTGTGACTTCTCCTTTAAGGGCACGTTTAGACAATGTCCCAAATTTTTTATAGTTTGCTGAGTGTCTGACATGGTGACTGCATTGTGAGTTCTATTTTTCTACAGTATTTTCTAGAGATGAGCAAACGTCAAGAACTCTCGGGTTGGTCTGAACCCGAGCGTGCAGCATTTAATGTATGGTGGCTGCTGAGGTTGGATGCAGCCATAGGCTATAGTCTGTATCCATATATTCCAGGACACCCTAGGGCTTCTGCAGCCCCTGCTAATTAAAACCAGCAAATCCAAGAGTGCTCGAACTTTGCTCAACTCTAGTACTCACTAATTAGACATATGATTCTTGGTAAATTCTTGTGCATGTGCAAAGGTCTGACTGATTTCCGCCTTGTTTTTGGTGGCAGACAAGTGGCGCTTAGATTAGCAAATTCTGGGACAGATAAGAAAATTTCAATCTCGCATCTCCTACAATGCACAGTAGGGGAGTATGTATTAGCAGAAATGCTGCAAGCCCAGCCAGTCGTGTGCCACAGCAGCTCCCCACCTGAACTTTATATCGATATCCGCGAGTCTTTGTTGCACACTGACTTAGAACATTGTCACAGTAGACTTGTCTATTAGAAAATACGCTATGAGATGCATTCCCCTCCTGCCAGGCATCCCCCCACTCTGTGGCATCATGGTGCGGTGTTCAGAGTCACATCTACATGAGCCGAGTGCCCTACTTTTGTCCACACTGACACAAGACTTTTCCTCACCACTCACACTATTTCCTCCTTCAAGGAGCAAATGGCAGAGAGACGGGAACAAAATAGAAAAAGATCGCTAACAAAACAGGTGGGAAGAGGGCACAGGGGTGAGAGAGAGCCAGGGGGACAGCCTGGTGACAGCTCCTATCTAGTCCTTAGTCAGTAGCTCTCTACTGAGACCTATAGGAGATAGCATGCATCCTTTCCAGTAAATGACCGACCATTAAACAGCCTTGAAACATGACTGGGGATTATATGTGAAGCCAAAAAACTATGCCACTTGTATCCCAACCATGGAGGCTCCTATTAAACAACAGTGGTAAAAGTTCTTGAGAACGGATGAATTCGTATACTATAGTACAGTTATAATAACATTTATATGCTAAAACCGTGATGCCCCTTTGATGGTATTCTCATACACAATTACAGTGACGATATAATGTAATGGGTACCGGCATTATCTATCATACAAAGGTCACTGCGCTCTTAGCTTTCCCGAGTTATCGACCCCCATTCATTCCCGGCACAGTGGGAAATCCCAGTTCCCGAGCTACCAGCAATGTGACCGCGATGGCATCTCTGGCATGTGAGAAAAGCCTATTGTAGGAAAAACCCTTCATAGTTTCATTTTTATTTAAGTTAATGAGAATTTCATCATCGTTTAGGATTATTTGTCTCTGCTGATAACCAAGGTCCGGAGCTTAGCTCCAGCTTATGGCTGCCGCTCCATGGCTATAAGGGAGAACTTTTGTTAGGACAGATATAGCAGATACAGCAGATATAACAGATGTTATATTACTTCTAACAAGGTTTCCTGAGTCCAGTGTTTGAGTATTACCAAGTCTGGGGATACACGCGACCAGAAACCACTGGGACTCCATCACTCATACATGTCAGGTTACAAGAGGCCACAATCGTGAACCCCCAGTCACAAACAAATCCATCTTGTATGAGTGATGGAGTTGTGTGACAGGGCAGTGCGACATGGTGGGTACTAGTCTCTAGATTAGAAATCACTGAGTAGCCCCGGCCTAACCCATCATGACTCGAGGATCTCCAGAAAAAACTTGTGGCAGCACCCATAGCTTTGTCAAAGCACCTACCCAAAGTGTATATGGCTATGTCAGACTCGGTAGGCAGAAATAGAGCGAAGTCAACAAGCCAAGTCAGCAACACACGGGCAGCGAGGTACAAAATCAAAAGACAAGCGGGAAGTCGGTAACAGGCAGAAGGTCAGAAAACGCAGCAACAACAGAGGAAGGATAGGGCAGGGAAGGCAGAACCAGGATCAGGGGAGCTGGGACTAGAACAATCTAATAGCCAGCAAAGGAGTCTGATACTGGCTACACTTTATACTGGATCAGGAGTCCAGACCAGCCTCTCATTGGTCCGGCCTCCTGAATCCAAACCTTGTGCAGCTGAGACACTGCAGGCTGAATGGCAGAGCGATCTGCCCCTCAGCCTGAGTGTGACTGCACTCAGCTTTGAGAGCTGGGCGGAAGCCGGCCGTGACACGGAGCCGCGGCGTCCCAGGTTGTCAAGGACGCTGTCGGGTCTCCGTGACGTCACGCGGCTCCGGCGGCTGATGCGGCGCTGTGTCCTAGCGCCGTCAGATGGGGCTGAGGCCGAGGAGGACGCCGCTGGATCCACGGCAGGTGAGTTGCTTACATTACCCCCTCCCTTATGAGGGGCCTCAGGACCCTTACTAACAGGACCCGGTCTAGAAGGGTTGTGCAAATGATATTGCCGAATGAGGCGTGGTGCATGCATATCCCTTCTTGCTACCCAAGTGCGCTCCTCTGGGCCAAATCCTCTCCAATGAACCACGAACTGGAGAGAATGGAACCGCTGCACATCCCATCTATGACTGATACTAATGCCGCTAGGCCTATATTAAAAATCAACACCAGAGTGTCTGTATATGAATTGATCAAGCCATATTGCCCCGTGTACCACCGCGCAGGTCCTCTGGTCCACACGGGTCCCTACGCTAACTCCACACCGTGTCGGTCAGCGACCGCCAACCCCGCAAAGCGTGCACGTGCAGGGAAGGGAGGCCATGGAACGGCCCTGCAACCCCAATGTCACAGGACCAGACCCAAAAAGCCCCACCAAATGGGTTGTGCTGGCCGGGTTCTGGTGTGGTGTTTTTGGGTCTGGTCCTGTGGCATGGGGGTCGCAGGGCCGTCCCATGGCCCCCGTTCCCTGACTGTGCACGCCAGCGGGGTTGGTGGCCACTGACTGGCACGGTGTGGACTTAGTGTAGGGACCCATGTGTATCAGATACCGGCACGAGGTACATGGGGCAGTATGGCTTGATCAATTCATACACAAAATTCTGATGTGTTTTTTATTTAGCCTAGCGGCACTAGTATCAGCCATAGGTGTGAGGTGCAGCACTCTGTTTCTTCCCTGAACCGAATCTCCAATGAACCAGATACTGTAAAGAATTCTGAACACGGCGAGAATCCAGAATCCTCTCCACCTCATATTCAAGTTCACCCTGAATAATCAAAGGAGCAGATGGTAACACGGGATTAACATATTTTTTCAACAGAGGCTTATGGAAAACATTGTGAATTTTTAGACTCTTAGGCAATAGTAACTTAAACGAAACTGGATTGATGACCTTTACTATGGCATAAGGACCAATGTATTTAGGAGAAAGTTTACCAGATGGTGTTTTCAATCTCAAGTTTCTAGTAGAGAGCCATACCTTGTCACCTACCCCGTACTCAGGGCCAGATATGCGTCTTTTGTCTGATTGTTTCTTACAATTTTCTTGGGCTTTAACCAGGTTCTGAAGAGCCTGGGCCCAAACTGTGCACAGTTTTCTGTAGATTTTTTCGGCGGATGGATTAATGGACTCGGTCGCATTTACAGAGGAACATCGAGGATTAAACCCAAAATTACAAAAAAAATGGTGACATTTTGAGAGACTGACTTTCACGATTATTTAGGGCAAACTCTGCCAAAGGTAAATATTCTCTCCATTTCTCCTGTGACCCTGCAACAAAACATCTCAAGAACTGCTCCAGTGACTGGTTAACCCTTTCCGTCTGACCATTGGACTGCGGATGAAAAGCTGAAGAGAAGGACAAAGATATGCCCAGGCGACTACAAAACTCCCTCCAGAATTTAGACACAAATTGTACTCCCCTGTCAGAAACAATATTCTCTGGTACACCATGTAAACGTAAGATATGATTAATAAAAAGAGAGGCTAAGGTACGAGCATTAGGAAGCTTGCTGAGAGGAATTAAATGGCACATCTTAGAGAACCTGTCGACCACCACCCAAATCACAGTTTTACCCTTAGAGGGTGGTAAATCAGTTATGAAGTCCATTGAGATGTGGGTCCAAGGTCTAGCAGGTACCGGTAGGGGTTGGAGAAGTCCCTCGGGTAATCTGCGAGGAACCTTGGACCTGGCACAAATCTCACAAGCCTCTACAAACAACTTAGTATCTCTGACCCAAGATGGCCACCAATAATAGCGAGATAACAAATACTTGGTACCAGCAATGCCTAGATGGCCTGCCAATACTGAACAATGTGTTTCTTCCAGAACTCTCAAACGAAGATTTGGGGGAACAAACAGTTTGTTCTCCGGGGTATTTCTAGGCGCCATAGATTGAGACTGGACAACTTGGGCAGCCAGATCGGGCTGCAGTATAGCCACCACCACCCCCGGAGATAAGATGGTTTCAGACTCCTTTATGGGGACTTCATTGACGTTGAAACTACGAGATAAAGCATCTGCCCTTACATTATGGGAACCCGGTCTGAAGGTGATTTCAAAGTTAAACCGTGTGAAAAAGAGTGCCCATCTGGCCTGTCGTGGAGTAAGACGCTTGGCTTTATCTAAATAAAGAAGGTTTTTGTGGTCGGTTAAAACCTTAATT
Source organism: Dendropsophus ebraccatus (assembly GCF_027789765.1). Classification (NCBI taxonomy): domain Eukaryota; kingdom Metazoa; phylum Chordata; class Amphibia; order Anura; family Hylidae; genus Dendropsophus; species Dendropsophus ebraccatus. Next base: position 212,088,272 of record NC_091455.1, read on the forward strand.
TTGTGTTTAGCCCCCTCTAGAAAGTGCCTCCATTCATCGAACGCCCACTTAATGGCAATGAGTTCTCTATTGCCTATATCATAGTTGCATTCGGCTTTGGAGAACTTTCTAGAGAAATAGGCTATGGGTCGGAGATTTGTGAGTGTTTCAGGACCCTGTGAAAGAACAGCCCCCACCCCTACCTCTGAGGCATCCACCTCGACAATAAAAGGTTGTTCAAAGTCAGGTTGAATCAACACCGGAGCTACAGAAAAACATCTTTTAAGTTTGTCAAATGCCAGAATGGCCTCAGGAGTCCAGTTATCCACATCAGCTCCCTTTCTGGTAAGATCTGTTAAGGGCTTTGCAATCACTGAGAACCCCTTAATAAATTTTCTGTAATAGTTAGCGAATCCCAAAAATCTCTGTAAAGCTTTAAGATTCTTTGGGCGCTCCCACTTTTCAATGGCCGCCACCTTAAGGGGATCCATACCAAAAGAACTAGGGGTGATTTTATATCCCAAAAAAGAGACCTCCTGAACACCAAACTGGCACTTTGACAACTTAGCAAATAAATGGTTTTGTCTTAGGAGTTCCATAACCTTGCGGACATGACCAACATGTGAAGACCAATCTGGAGAGAAAATCAGGATATCGTCCAAGTATACCACAAAAAAAAAAAACGTCCCAGGTAGTCGCAAAATACATCGTTAACAAAACGTTGGAAAACTGCAGGTGCATTACACAACCCGAAGGGCATGACAAGGAATTCAAAGTGTCCCTCGGGGGTATTGAAGGCAGTTTTCCATTCATCACCCTCCTTTATACGAATCAAATTATAGGCCCCTCGGAGGTCAATCTTGGAGAACCAACGGGCCCCCACAATCTGATCAAGCAAATCAGGAATCAGAGGGAGAGGATTTTGATTTTTAATCGTGATTTTATTTAACTCTCGATAGTCAATGCAAGGGCGTAGGCCACCATCCTTTTTACCCACAAAGAAAAACCCAGCCCCAAGGGGAGAACAGGAAGGACGGATGTGACCCTTATGTAAACTCTCTTTAACATAATCACGCATTGCCTCTCTCTCTGGTTTAGACAAATTAAAAATTCGTCCTTTCGGGTACTTGGATTCAGGAACTAAATCAATAGCACAATCGTATGGACGATGAGGGGGTAGCTCGTCCACCGATTTTTCATCAAAAACATCAAGACAATCAGATAGAAACTCAGGGAGCTCCCCTTCTAACGAAGAACATTCTGTTAAATTCAAAGAAATACAATGGGCGGCACAACCTGGCCCCCATTGGACAAGTTCTCTGTTTACCCAATCAAACACAGGATTATGTCGGGTCAACCAGGGTAAACCTAAAATAACATCAGAGGACAAATTGTCCATAACCAAAAAATCAAGACACTCGGAATGGATCGACCCCACTTTCACTTCGAGGGGAGGAGTGATATATTTTACTCTACCTTAGGCCAATGAAGTAAAATCTGCCCCCGTGATACTCAGCGGGCATTTAAGCTGAAGTGGACATACCCCCAGATTGGACCAAAATCTGAAATTAATAAAATTAGCGGATGCCCCTGAATCAACATGGGCAAACCCCAGGGGCTGGCTGGCAAATTTTAGCCCGGGGGGCAAGCACACAGCACTGGCCCATGAGTAGCAGGCTGGCGGCCCATCCTTTAAGGACCACTCTGGCCCTTACCTATAACATCTTCGTCATTTGTGACCAAATATCCTACTGTGCCCTGTGAAGGGATCAGAAGTCACTTTCCTGTATAAGTCTATGGGGCGGCTCAGCGATGACACGGAACGTAACAATAGACAGATGCAAGGAATGCTGGGTGACCTCTATCGTACTGAGTATATGATGCTGGAAAGCTGGTTGACCTTCATCAAGCTGAGTATAAGATGCTGATAAAGCTGGGTGATCTCCATCATACTGAGTATAAGATGCTGGAAAGCTGGGTGACCTCCATCCTACTGACTATAAGATGCTGGGAAAGCTGGGTGACCTCCATCATACGCAGTATAAGATGGTGGAAAAGCTGGGTGATCTCCATCATACTGAGTATAAGATGGTGAGAAAGCTGGGTGACCTCCATTATACTGAGGATAAGATGGTGGGAAAGCTGGGTGACCTCCATCCTACTGACTATAAGATGCTGGGAAAGCTGGGTGACCTCCATCATACTGAGTATAAGATGGTGGAAAAGCTGGGTGACCTCCATCATACTGAGTATAAGATGGTGGAAAAGCTGGGCGACCTCCATTATACTGACTACAAATACAAGATGCTGGGAAAGCTGGGGTTTCTGTATTTTTTTTTACTGCTGTGGTCCTGTGGGTATAGGCATTCCTCTTTTTAGAACACCCCCCTCGTGTGTGCACCCCCCATTAGTAAAAATAATAATAAACAAAACAACAAACACACATACTTATATGTATCCTCTATGTACTCCTGTATATATGTATCCTCTATGTACTCCTGTATATGTCTCCTCCTGTATATATGTCCCCTCTATGTACTGCTGTGTATGTCTACTCCTGTATATATGTATCCTCTATGTACTGCTGTATATATGTATCCTCTATGTACTGCTGTGTAGGTCTCCTCCTGTGTGTGCCTATATACATTATATATATATATATATATATATATATATATATATATATATATATACGAGGGAATATGCAATGCAGGAAAATTTGGATCAGTGTAACTATATATATATATATATATATATATATGTATATATATATATATATACACACAGGAGGAGACCTACACAGCAGTACATAGAGGATGCATATATACAGGAGTACATAGAGGAGACATATATACAGCAGTACATAGAGGAGACATATATACAGCAGTACAGAGGAGACATATATACAGCAGTACATAGAGGATGCATATATACAGGAGTACATAGAGGATATATGATGTATCCTCTATGTACTCCTGTATATATGTATCATCTATATACTTCTGTATATATGTCTTCTCTATGTACTCCTGTATATATGCATACCCCCCAACTTTTGCTGGGGGGAAAGAGGGACATAGCCACGCCCATAACTGCACTCTATGACCCCATAGCCACATCATCTATTACCATTATATAAGTAACAAATATTATCACCACTCCTTCACCACATAGTTACTTATACCACCATACCACTGGTGCCTCCATCTAGGTAGGGTGTAGTAGTGGAGGTATAGTGAATAAGGGGTGTAGTAGTACAGGTAAAGATGAGGGGTGAGGTAGTACAGGTATAGATATGGGGGGTATTAGTAATACAGATGAGGGGCATTAGTAGTAGTAGTACAGGTAAAGATGAGGGGTGTAGTAGTACAGGTAAAGATGAGGGGTGTAGTAGTACAGGTAAAGATGAGGGGTGTAGTAGTACAGGTAAAGATGAGGGGTGAGGTAGTACAGGTATAAATGAGGGGTGTATTAGTAGTACAGATGAGGGGGATTAGTAGTACAGGTAAAGATGAAGGGTGTAGTAGTAATACGGGTATAGCTGAGGGGTTACTGGGGGAAACTGGGGCAGCTGGGGGTGACTGGGAGAGCTGGGGGTGTACGGGGCAAACTGGGGGAGCTGGGGGTGACTGGGAGAGCTGGGGGTGTATGGGGCAAACTGGGGGAGCTGGGGGTGACTGGGAGAGTTGGGGGTGTACGGGGCAAACTGGGGGAGCTGGGGGTGACTGGGAGAGTTGGGGGTGTACGGGGCAAACTGGGGGAGCTGGGGGTGACTGGGAGAGCTGGGGGTGTACGGGGCAAACTGGGGGAGCTGGGGGTGACTGGGAGAGCTGGGGGTGTACGGGGCAAACTGGGGGAGCTGGGGGTGACTGGGAGAGCTGGGGGTGTACGGGGCAAACTGGGGGAGCTGGGGGTGACTGGGAGAGCTGGGGGTGTATGGGGCAAACTGGGGGAGCTGGGGGTGACTGGGAGAGTTGGGGGTGTATGGGGCAAACTGGGGGTGACTGGGAGAGCTGGGGGTGTATGGGGCAAACTGGGGGAGCTGGGGGTGACTGGGAGAGCTGGGGGTGTATGGGGCAAACTGGGGGAGCTGGGGGTGACTGGGAGAGCTGGGGGTGTACGGGGCAAACTGGGGGAGCTGGGGGTGACTGGGAGAGCTGGGGGTGTATGGGGCAAACTGGGGGAGCTGGGGGTGACTGGGAGAGCTGGGGGTGTACGGGGCAAACTGGGGGAGCTGGGGGTGACTGGGAGAGCTGGGGGTGTATGGGGCAAACTGGGGGAGCTGAGGGTGACTGGGAGAGCTGGGGGTGTATGGGGCAAACTGGGGGAGCTGGGGGTGACTGGGAGAGCTGGGGGTGTATGGGGCAAACTGGGGTTGACTGAAGGGGGACTGGGGACAGTTGGAGTTGACTGAAGGGGGACTGGGGCAGACTGGAGATGACGGAGGGGAAATGGGAAAGACTGGGGGTGACTGAGGGGGACTGGGGCAGACTGGGGGTGATTGAGGGGCACTGAGGCAGACTGGGGGTGACTCTAGGGGGACTGGGGCAGCTGGGGGTGATTGGGGCAGGAGTGCACATAGCCCTCCTCCTCTTCCTCTCACCCTGGCACACAAGTTCCCCTCCCGGCCACACATGCAGGTCCCCAGTCTTTGAAGGAGGCCGCAGGGACTGTAGTGGTGATATCACCTGCTCCAGAGACCGGGGACCTGCACGTGTGGCCGGGAGGGGAGCAGGACGTGATATTTATAGCTCAGGCAGGTCAGTCGCAGCTCTGTTAGGCGGACTGCCCGACCGCCCTGCACCTCACCTCCGGCCCGACACTCCACGCACCGCCATAAGCCCGCCATGCACCTCACCTCCGCGCCGCACGCTTGACCTGCACCTCTTGCCCGGCCGCCAACCCGACAATTCATGCTGCTCCGCCTGCAATGATTTTTTGTGAAAATTTAATTTAAGATTTTTACAAAAATCTAATCGATTCTAACCTTCTGGGCGAATTAATTTATTTACTCACCCAGCCCTAATTCCTCTGTATGTCTCCTCTTGTATATATGTATCCTCCATGTACCCCTGTATATATGTCTCCTCCTGTATATATGTATCCTCTATATACTCCTCTGTATGTATCCTCCTGTATATATGTATCCTCTATATACTCCTCTGTATGTATCCTCCTGTATATATGTATCCTCTATATACTCCTCTGTATGTCTCCTCCTGTATATATGAATCCTCCTGTGTAGGTCTCCTGTATATATGTATCCTCCTGTGTAGGTCTCCTGTATATATGTATCCTCCTGTGTAGGTCTCCTGTATATATGTATCCTCCTGTGTAGGTCTCCTGTGTATATGTATCCTCCTGTGTAGGTCTCCTGTGTATATGTATCCTCCTGTGTAGGTCTCCTGTGTATATGTATCCTCCTGTGTAGGTCTCCTGTATATATGTATCCTCCTGTGTAGGTCTCCTGTGTATATGTATCCTCTGTCAGTGGTAGGGAACCTTGGCTCTTCAGCTGTTGCAAAACTACAACTCCCATCATGCATGGACAGCCTATGGCTGCCCAGGTATGATGGTAGTAGTAGTTCTGCAACAGCTGGAGAGCCTTGGTCCCCTCCCCCTGCCCTATGGCCTGCTGTGTAGATGTACTGCTGTGTAGGTACCTTGCTTGCTGCAGACACCATCTTCTCGGTCTTCAGGCTCTTCTAGCCCAGACACAGGAGAACCAGCTGGGAGGAGAGAGCGGCCTCTGGTGGCCGGAGGAAGATACTGCGTACAGCAGTTTGCTTTTTACCATAAGCCTCATAGGCTTATAGAAAGCATAGTGGCCATAAAGGAGGCGGGGCTTAACGTCATGGGGGCGGGGCTTCAGCGGCCGCATCCATCACAGTCCGGATCCACAGCACAGCCACAGGTAAATATGACTGAAGAGGGGCGGGGCTGTAAGCAGGGGAGGCACTGAGGACTCCAGCCAGCTGTCAGCAGCCATGCGGCCCTGACAGCTGGGGGAAGACCGGCCCGGGGGGCATGTGCCCCCCTGCCCCCCGGCCCAGCCCGCCCCTGGCAAACCCCGAGATACATCTCTCGCCCAAACATAGCGAGATGGGGACCATTAATTTATTCTTATCGAGTGGTACCTGTGCGCCTGAGTGACCCCCTCGACAGTCACTCAAACGCTGGAGTTTTCCGGCGATGTTCCAGGCCCGGAGGTACATTCCCGAACACGGTGTCCAGCTTTGCCGCAGTACAAACAAAGATTATGCTGCATACGATGGGCTCGTCTAGTTCTTGCATCGGTGGCACCAATTTGCATAGGTTCTTCCGGTGGTGGCAACAGGGAAGAAGGGGTTTTAGGGAAAGACAGAAGAGAGGAAGAGGTTCTACAGGGTTCAGGGGTACCTTTCTCCCTTCGTCTGTCTCGCATCCGGCGATCTACCCTAATGGCTAACGTCATGGTCTCTTCTAACGTTTCAGGGGGAGGATAAGCTATTAACAGGTCCTTCAACTGGTCAGAGAGACCCACCCGGAACTGGTAGCGCAGGGCAGAGTCGTTCCAACCAGATGGGATACACCACTGGCGAAACTCTGCGCAATAGTCCTCAACTGGCCTTTTCCCCTGTTTTAGGGACGTCAATTGTCGCTCGGCTACTGCAGTCCTGTCAGGGTCATCGTACAATAGTCCCAAGGCCGAAAAGAAAAAGTCAACGGAAGTTAATTCTATGGCATTGGGAGGGAGAGAGAATGCCCACTCTTGTGGCGGACCCTGCAGAAGGGACATGATAATTCCCACTCTTTGGGCCTCATCCCCTGAGGAACGGGGACGTAGTAGAAAGAACAACCGGCACCCTTCTCTGAAGGTTCGGAAACTCTTTCTATCCCCCTTAAATTTTTCCGGGAGTTGTACAGGCGGTTCAGGGGGAGAGGGGGTGGTCATAGTTACTTGTCGAGGAGCAGCCTCCTACTCTTGAACCCGTTCAGCGAGATTCTGAACCAATGTGTTCAGATTCTGTATCTGTTCCACTAGCGCCTTCATAGGATCCATGATAAAAAATCCTTGGCACACGTCACACAATATTTTTAGGCTGGCTATTCTGTCAGACTCGGTAGGCAGAAATAGTACGAAACAGTGAGCCCTGAAGCTAGACCCACCTTCTGACCCTACCTGCTTGCCGCAATGACCCTAAACGGTGGCGGACAACCACGGTGCCGGTCCCTATACTGATATAAGTGTAAACATGAAACAAAGACAGACGAACGTACACAATAGAGCGAAGTCAACAAGCCAAGTCAGCAACACACGGGCAGCGAGGTACAAAATCGAAAGACAAGCGGGAAGTCGGTAACAGGCAGAAGGTCAGAAAATGCAGCAACAACAGAGGAAGGATAGGGCAGGGAAGGCAGAACCAGGATCAGGGGAGCTGGGACTAGAACAATCAGCAAAGGAGTCTGATACTGGCTACACTTTATACTGGATCAGGAGTCCAGACCAGCCTCTCATTGGTCCGGCCTCCTGAATCCAAACCTTGTGCAGCTGAGACACTGCAGGCTGAATGGCAGAGCGATCTGCCCCTCAGCCTGAGTGTGACTGCACTTAGCTGTGAGAGCTGGGCGGAAGCCGGCCGTGACACGGAGCCGCGGCGTCCCAGGTTGTCGAGGATGCTGTCGGGTCTCCGTGACGTCACGCGGCTCCGGCGGCTGATGCGGCACTGTGTCCTAAAGGACACCAAACCATTTATATCTATGTCCCTTGATCAAAAGTGTATGGGGGTCTCCAGACCCCACTGACCCGTTTGTTCTAGGAGGGATAAGCTGCCGTCAGAGCAGTCTGGCTGTGGCTTACCCTCTCTATTCTATATAGAGTATAGAGTTTTCCTGTGTATGGGGAGGAAGAGCTACCTGTTGACTGAACTTAGCTTCAGCCTACAGTTATTAAAGGTGTTCGGCTACGTTAAAGGCGCTATTACATGGGCCAATCCTCAGTGTGAACAAACGCTGATCCCATAGATCGATGCTTGTTTACAGAGCCTAGGTATGGAATATTGTTCCTTAAAATATATATTAAGCAAACTCCACAGGGGGGGCAGTTGTCGAGAGCCCACAAAGCCCCCAAGTGTGCACTTTCCCACCCCTTATACTCCAGCTGGCACCTAGGCCCTGATAGCAGACACCCCAAGCCATATCGTGTTGAATCAGGGAAAACATGTAGACGGCCAGGAGCCGTAATTCCATAATGATTCCTGTACGTCCTGGCCGCATCACAGTTACATTTTCCGGACCGCTGGACACAGCTGAACGTCTCCCTGCATCTCACTCCTCTTTATTACCCCGGGGTAAGGAGATACGTGGAACTAGCAATCAAAACCAGGTAGACAAGCTGTTTGGTCTCCAAATGTTCTGTGGGCCCGGCCGAATTCATTGGACCCGAACCGTCTCCCCATGAACCCATGTTGTGGAGTTGTGACCCCTCTTAGGCTTGTATGGGTTTTCAGTCCAATAGGTAGGGAATGGGACCGTCACAAAGGGTGGAAGGGGAGAGTGTCTGGCTGGCAGATATATGTACTGGGGGCTTGGCAGTGAGTGGCGTTCTTCATCTAAGGGGGGTCTACATATTGGGAAGTTCCAGGACCTAAGGGAGGTCTACATGTTGGGAAGTTCCAGGAGCGGTTTAGCAGCACACGCCTCCCATGTGTCGCTTTGCAACCAAGACCCACATCGTAACCGTAATTGACTACTGCTAAAACACTTTGTATCGTATCGTAGCATCGTATATATCTGCTAACGTGCGTCTTGTTTTGTGCCCCCTTAAGGTAACAAATATTCCATTTAATCTTGGGTGATTCTTTTATCTCGATCCACACATCCTTTTTGTTTGGCATTTTTCAGATAAAAAAAAAAAGTCTCCTCCTGCGCATCATTTCTCATGATTTATGCCTCCGTTCGCAGACGTAAATCATGATCCAAACCTACATCGGCTAGGTGTAAAAGGGGGCGGCCAGGGTAAATTCAGCCAAGGAAAAAGGGGTGGGGCCCTATATTAACAGTAAAGATAGATATATTTTTAGCAATTTCCATACAGCCCTTGTCTTAAAATAGTTGTTATTACTTACCTGTCCAGGCTCCCCCGGTGTCCTCCAGCCTTGTTTATGGGATTCCCCGGTCTCTGCAGCTGCAGCTCTCACTTCTAATTCCGTCTCTGAAGTGAAAGGTCCCTCAGCCAATCAGCGGTCTCTCTCTTCCGAGACAGGACCAGAAGTGAGAGCTGCAGCTGCGGACACCGGGGAACCCGGGGGAGCCTGGACAGATAGGTAATAACTTTATTATTTTATACACTGAATCATTAGCCGTACCTATTACATATAGCAATGGTGGTGCGATCAGTGGCCGATCGTTTTTAAACGTGCCCAAAGACAACAGTAAGATGATGATCGGCTCTTCGGCTGATCGTTGTCTTCATTACATGGAGCGACCTCCACCTGATTCTGTTGCTTATTACTCTGAGTTTTGATCCTTTTTTTTTTATATTAGAACTCAAGGGAAACGGATTGCATCTGCATCTGTTTTTTTTTATTCATAAAATGTATATGTTAAACAGACAGCAATAATAATAATAATAATAATAATAATAATTATATCAATCAATCATAGTAAAATGATAATGCAATAATAATTGTAAATAATAATAATACATAATTCAATATTACTATTTAATTGTTATAGTGTCATGTTATTTATATTGTTTATGTTTAAGTTATGTTTTATTTTTAATATATATATACAGTGGTACCTTGGTTTAAGAGTAACTTGGTTTAAGAGCGTTTTGGTTTAAGAGCTCACAGTTTTTCAAAATTGTGACTTGGTTTAAGAGCATTGCTTTGGTTTAAGAGCTCCCTGTACTGGGTGGGAGGGCAAGTTGAGGAGGGGCATGGTCTGCATAGCGGGGTCTACAGCCCTGTACTCAGACCCAGGAAGTCTCCCTCACCTTCCCAATCATAGCAGATCCACTTCAGGCTGGGGCTTACATGAGGGGACAGGACTGTGGAGGTAATCTCCCCATAGCTGTAACCCCTCTCTCCCCGGACAGAGAGTGCTGCTATACTGTGCCCACATCTGCCCTGCTCATTCCTTCCTGCTCCCTGCAGTCTCTGTCCGCCCTTGTGTTTCCCATCCTCTCCATTACTGTACAGTAACTTATAATATCACAGATTCTGCTGTTTCTGAATGTTTGTTTCATCTGTTTTACATGTTATTCACAATAATAAATCATTATTTTTGGGGTGTGGAACCAATTGTATGCATTTCTATGATTTCTTATGGGAAAATTTGCTTTGGTTTAAGAGTGGATTTGGATTACAAGCGCCGTCCCGGAACGGATTTTGCTCGTAATCCAAGGCACCACTGTGTATATATATATATATATATATATATATATATATATATTTTTTTTTTTTTTTAATAGTAAACACAACACCAGTAAAGCATAATATGAATAACATGACAATATAACAATAAAATCTTCAGGAATAATATTCAAACATTACAATATATACTAATTCTCCACCGTTCCATGACTCTCCAGTCTTTTGACCTTTCCTTCGCTCTTATCCTCTGACTACAGAGCCCTTAGACGTCCCATTTCCAGTTCCTGACACCTCACACCCTTCATTTCTAAATTTTTAGTCCTTAAAAAAACTTCCTTTTTTTTTTTTTTAAATTGACATCATGAAACAGGAGCTAAAGATAACCCGTCCGTGTCCTCCCGGCTGCAGTCACTTTAATCTTTGAGAAATCCTCCTTTCCTAAGGGAGGGGTCCTGGTGACATAACTTTTTTTCGACTGAATTTAACATTGCAAAACTTCTTCCCTCCCTGTTGGGGTGACGTGAGTTTTGCATAAGCGAGGATGAGCAGAGCTGGGATAGTGGTGGGGATGATGTCTCCCCAGAAGGGATGAGTCACTATGGCCACTCCTTCTCCTCTGCTCCAGGCTTCTGCTCTTCTTTGTGTATAAAAGTTCCCTTGGAGCTGAGTCTGTCCATTCCTCTGCATCCAGCTCCGCCTGAAGTCCAGAGTCCACGCTACAATGCAAGTCTATGCTGCCCAGCTCCTGGCCGCTGCCACCCTGTTGGTGCAAGCCATCGCCTTCCCCCAGGATGGAACATCTGCAGCAAGAAGTAAGAGGGATGGGGACTCCACTCACACTCCTCCGCCTCCGCACACAAGGAAGTTTGGGGCTTCCTTTACCCTTCAATTACTTTTCCTTTTTTCTTTTTTTTTTTTTTGCAAAAGTTTCTGCAACTTATAAGCGCTGATACAGAAGTAGCAGAGTTCAACGTGTTACTCAACTATTGCAGAGTGATATAGTTATAGGATGGCAATGCGTCTGACTCAGCTCTGCTACATCTGGATTCTGCATAGGGAATAACATTGTTAGTGCATCTTCCCAGGAGTTCTGTGTAAATATGAGAACGCTGGAACAAACATTCCTACCTTGGAATGCTCCACAATACTCCAGGGGAGGGGGATGGGATAATTGGTTCAAGTCGTGGAAATGAAGAAGACAAGTCGTTGCTGATTTTTTGGTGCCGATCATTGTGATGTTATGGAGGAAAAAGTGGGATAAGACCCAAAAAGTTTCTCTGTACTGTGTAGGGCTTGGTGCACATGGCCGTACCGCATAAGGCAGCAACCGTAACGCATACAGTACCTCCCCGTAGTGCGGATTATTTACTCATGTGAAAACGAATTGTGGCATGTTCTATCAGATCCTATAATATGAAGGTATTCCCACCTAGGAGCATTGCCACAAGGGGAGAATAAGCTGTCATATGGCGACACGTCAGTTTTTTAGGTCTTTTTTAGTGTGAAGTAGGAGTGAGGAGTTTGTTATTTGGTTATAAAGTTGCTTATTATGTGGGATTTTGCATTGCTCTATATGTTCTATTGACTTACAAAGAATGAACTCGGCTCTGCTACATTGTTAGCCTGGGATTTTGGCCGTGTGATAAGGTTGCATCATGGACCCTTATTTATTTTCTGTCTAAGAATGTTAAACAGCTGACGGTTCTCTATCTGTGTACTATGACCTATGACCCCTCCTAATAGCTTGTATCCCATTATACCCCCTCCTAATAGCTTGTATCCCCTTATACCCTCTGCTTATAGATTGAACCCCCTTATACCCCCTCTTAATAGCTTGTATCCCCTTATACCCCCCTAATAGCTTGTACCCCCTTATACCTCCTCTTAATAGCTTGTATCCCCTTATACCCCCCTAATAGCTTGTACCCCCTTATACCCCCTCCTAATAGCTTGTACCCCCTTATACCCCCTTCTTCTACCCTGTACCCCCTTATACCCCCTCCTGATACCTTGTACCCCCTTATACCCCCTCCTAATAGCTTGTACCCTCTTATACTCCCTCCTAATAGCTTGTACCCCCTCATAATATCTTGTACCCCCTCATACCCCCTGCTAATAGCCTGTACCCCCTCATACCCCTCCTAATACATTGTGACCCCTCATACCCCCTTCTGATACCTTGTACCCCTCATACCCCCTCCTTATACCTTGTACCCCCTCATACCCCCTCCTAATAGCTTGTACCCCCTCATACCCCCTCCTAATACCTTGTGATCTTATTGCAGATACGTCGGCCTGTCTTCTCCCCATGGATGATGGTCCCTGTAAGGCCATGCTCCCGCACTATTACTACGACCGCTTCACCCAGACCTGCCAGGAGTTCTTTTACGGCGGCTGCGGTGGGAACGATAACAATTTCGAGACCTTGGAGGATTGTGAAAAGACCTGCTGGAAAATCAAAAGTGAGTTTAACCAGTACTATACATGACTGTACTGTATAAGCAGGGATGGAGCCGGTCCTGGACCACCTAAGAGGGGAGCAGGTCCTAGGTGACTGTACTGTATAAGCAGGGATGGAGCCGGTCCTGGACCACCTAAGAGGGGAGCAGGTCCTAGGTGACTGTACTGTATAAGCAGGGATGGATCCGGTCCTGGACCACCTAAGAGGGGAGCAGGTCCTAGATGACTGTACTGTATAAGCAGGGATGGAGCCGGTCCTGGACCACCTAAGAGGGGAGCAGGTCCTAGATGACTGTACTGTATAAGCAGGGATGGAGCCGGTCCTGGACCACCTAAGAGGGGAGCAGGTCCTAGATGACTGTACTGTATAAGCAGGGATGGAGCCGGTCCTGGACCACCTAAGAGGGGAGCAGGTTCTAGATGACTGTACTGTATAAGCAGGGATGGAGCCGGTCCTGGACCACCTAAGAGGGGAGCAGGTCACTTCATACGTGGGTTGATCGTGCTATAAAATAACCTAAAGGACTTGTCCTAGTTGACTGTAAGCCTTCCGGATAATTCCTTCTAGTGGGTGTAATGTAGTGTGACGGGTGGGATGGGGGCTTTTAGAGCAGGGGTAGGGAACCTTGGCCCTCCAGCTGTTGCACAACTACAACTCCTATCATATCTGGACAGCCAAAGCTTTAGCTGGAGAGCCAAGGTTCCCTACCCCTGATCTACAGTAATGGAGTCATACCCTACCGCTTCTCCCATGGAGATGGCGGCGTGCAGGGATCGGCTGTGTATTTGCCAAATGTTGCCGCCTTATGGAGGAATGACGCCCAAGGCAAGGTTCTCAGTCGGTGGATCAGGCACTTCTGCATAAACTTTACATGTTCTTCTTTCTGTGGGACTCTTTGTACTTTTCCGCCACCTTTCTGCCAAGTTTTCCAATTTTTTATGTCCTCAAGTCCAGGATTGCCAACTGTCTATATATGACAGAGCCCATGGCAGTCCCCAAAGATAAAGGACTGTAGGTAAATGTGTGTAATAGAAATCTATAGCTCTTAGTGACTTTGATTTCCCAGGTGCTTCATGGGGTTGTCTAAAACTCAGTTTTTCTATTGATTTCCTACCAGAAGATCATACAGAGTAACTCTCAGAAATGAGGGTAGTGTGCTTGTGCATAAGTTTTTGGCTCTTTTAAAAGCCTTAGAATTTGACTGGAGATTTTATAGTCTAGCCGGGATCTTCCCAATCTGTAGACGGCTGTTTTGGTCTTTTGCCCTTCCTCAGTACAGGGCAAAGTGTTGGCTTTATTGTGGGATTGATGGTAAAGGTTCTTTGCTAGTCAGCAGCACCTTGCTCTGTACTGATGAGAGGCAAGAACCCTTAAACATCTACAAACGGGTAACTTTGCCCTTTGAGAGAAATTCTTAAATCCCCAGTCATGTTCTAAGGCTTTTAAAGGAGCCAAACATTGATTTGTAGGGGTGTTACATCCAGAGAGCCAGCACTTTTGTATGAGAGTAACTTTACATATCCTTTTATGCAGTAGAAGGTATATAAGACTCCTCCTCAATGGTGAACCTGTTATGGAGTATGAGACGCCAATATCCCATCATCATTAAACCCTCGGCAGTATGGCCTTCAGTTTGAGGCTCCTGGCGCCTAGTAAGTAGCTATGAGGACGGAGCCGCGGCAGTATTAAGTCACGCTACCTCTGCTCTCCTCCCAGGCTTTCTTGGCATCCTAAGTGTCGGGCCTACATGGCTGGGTGAAGGGCGGAGACAGTGGGACTACATACTACTGTGGCTCCACCCCCATGACTACATATGGGGAGCCTTGATAATAACTTGTTGTTTTTAAAATGCTGCAGGCAACTGGACACATCCGGTAGCTACTCTATACCTGGCTGCTATAGGGTAGTGGGGAGAGTCTTACAGATAGTAAGGGTGGATCGTAGTTTTAAAGCGACTCTGTACCCATAATCTGACCCCCCCAAACCACTTGTACCTTCGGATAGCTGCTTTGAATCCAAGATCTGCCCTGGGGTCCGTTCGCAGGTGATGCAGTTATTGTCCTAAAAAACAACTTTTAAACTTGTAGCCCCGTGCCCAACGGGAGTATCTGTGCCCTAACTTTGCACCATCCCTCTGTCCCTCCTCCCCACCCTCTTCATCATTAGGAATGCCACTGAAACATTTTCTCCATGCTGAACACTGCACAGGTGCTTAATGATCCAGCCCATGTGCCGGGCTGCCACAGGTGGGGAATAGGAGGCGATCTGCCTGGAGCATTCCTAATGATGAGGAGGGTGGGGAGGAGGGACGGAGGGGTGGTGCAAAGTTAGGGCACAGATACTCCCGTTGGGCATGGGGCTGCAAGTTTAAAAGTTGTTTTTTAGGACAATAACTGCATCACCTGCCGAACGGACCCCAGGACAGATCTTAGATTAAAAGCAGCTATCCGACAGAGGGGGGTCAGATTGTGGGTACAGAGTCGCTTTAAAGCAGAAGTCCGGTGCTGGTGACTAGTTTTTTATTGGCAGGGGAGGAACATAATAAACTATCATTACTCACCTGTCCCTGTGCCTCTCCAGGGCTGGATCTCCACTCCGAGATCTCTTCTGAGCCCACGTCAGGACCCGGTTGATGGACTGGCTGCTCAGCCAGTCAGTGACTTGGGCGGGACACCCTCCAGTCACCGATTGGCTAATTGGGCTGTCCATCAGCTGGTTTGGCGTTTTTCCCAAACATCATCAGAACTCTGAAGGAAATGCCTTCCAATGAGGGTCCTGCGTGGCGCTTCGTGGGCACGGGGAGAGGTAAGTAGTGGTTTGTTATTATGGCCCCACTGCTGCCAGTTTTTTTTTTAAATGGCCAGACTTTTTCTTTAAACATATCCTAAAAGAAATGCAAGGAGTGCAAAACTCCTTTTCCGGCACCTATAGATGTTAATGGCATTTGGCTGGATCAGTCCACAGCTTTCTTGTCTCCATCTCTGTAGGCCGAATATGACTGGGTGTACAATGATGGGTTGTGTTGGGTTTCTTTCAGATGATTCGCGTATATTTGTTTCTGAAAAAATCTTTCAGTCGACAGCCGAGAACTTACAAAAAGTGGATGAGCTGGGTAAGGTCTGGAGCACTGTGTGTGGCAGGGTCGTCCCGCAAAGGTCCTGGCATATGGAGCAGTTGGCGTAGCTGCCACCATATGTCGTCTTCCAGTGGTAGGGTCCTACTAAAAATCACCCGTCCCTACCCCTTGTGAGCACGCTTCTACGTTGGTCTGTCTTACTTATAATATGTAGTATAAATTATGTTGGTTTTATTAAGCTTTTATTTTATTGACCCTTAGTTTTTTTTTCTTCTACGTTTTATAGAAGTCCCCAAAATTTGCCGAATGGAGCCGGAGCCGGGCCGTTGCCGGGCCTTCCTGAAGCGATTTGCGTTCAACCTGAAGACTATGAAGTGTGAAAAGTTTATTTTTAGCGGCTGCTACGGAAATGATAATAATTTTAGAGATGAAGCCTCATGTCTCGAGACCTGCTCCCCCAAAAGAAGTAAGTGACGTCATTCAACGGCCGGACTTACTCCATATAACAGAATACACACGTAATATCACAGTGTTAGGAATGGTGGAATTATCTTACACATTTCAAAAAAAAAAAAAAAGTGCATAAAAATACAAAATACAATAATATAAAAATAATAACTGAAGGTAAAAGCATGTAAAATATTAAACAGGCCAGGTGACTTAAATGTAACAATTCTCCCCCCAAAATTCCAAAACATTTTATATTTAAGGATTAAGGAAGTGCCATAGAGGCGTCCCATGTGGATTCTATGTGGTCCATAAAGGAGGGGACTGCAAGATGGCGGGATCTTATTTCATGATGATTTTTTGTCCTATTGAGTTGGGGCAAATAATATGATTGCTCGTTCGGTCAACAGAGCTTGCAGGTACCATCATCATGGAGAGGGGAAAAGATTCTGCCAGACTTCTCTGGTGTTGATTTCTTCTCTTATTGCCTGATCCTTTTCTCCCCGACATCATTGGTTACTGGAGGGTATATGGTGTATTTAGCCAACAATAAGCCATTGTGCATAGCCTGCTAGCTTTTGCTTGGTGGTGTTACCTGCAGTGTCTTTATAATGTTTATAATGCATCTCTATCTTCTATCTATCTATCTATCTTCTATCTATCTATCTATCTATCTATCTATCTATCTATCTCCTATCTATCTATCTATCATCTCCTATCTATCTATCTATCTATCTATCTATCTCCTATTATCTATCTATCTATCTCTTATCTATCTATTAATCTATCTATCTATCTATCTATCTATCTATCTATCTATCTATCTATCATCTATCTCCTATCTATCTATCTATCTATCTATCTATCTCCTATCTATCTATCTATCTATCTCATATCTATCTATTATCTATCTATCTATCTATCTATCATCTATCTCCTATCTATCTATCTATCTATCTCCTATCTATCTATCTATCTATCTATCTATCTATCTATCTCATATCTATCTATTATCTATCTATCTATCTATCTATCTATCTAATATCTATCTCCTATCTATCTATCTATTTATCTATCTATCTCCTATCTATCTATCTATCTATCTATCTATCTATCTATCTATCTATCTCCTATCTATCTATCTATCTATCTATCTATCTATCTATCTATCTATTATCTATCTATTATCTATCTATTATGTATCTATCTATCTATCTATTATCTATCTATTATGTATCTATCTATCTATCTATCTTAAAAAAAAAAACCATAATTGGTATAAACAGTATTCATTACATACAATACCAAAGTAATGTCTTCTCGACAACCCCAATGTCCAAAATGGATGTAATAAAAAAACGTACAGATCTGGGCCACCTCTACTATCCAGAGCAGAGAGTTGCCACCATAAAAGCCTATTTTCCTGGCAGACCCAGACCATCATATGAATGGCCACATGTAATACTGTTTTTCCCCAGTAGTGGCCACTGCAGGCAAAATCCACAACCAGCACTAGTAGTCATTTGTGTAGATGGTCGTGTCTTCACCCCCTTATATATAGTCTATACTGGTCACAAAATTAGGGCCCAACTTTGGCATACACGAGGAAAGAGGTCGGAGCTACAGAAAAGAAAAAAAAAAAGGGGGGGGGGGGGGAGAACCACAAACAACAAAAAAAAATCAGTTTTCCCCACAAGCTTATAGGGAAGAAAGTCATGTTTTTTCTATCCTACACCTCAATTGAGGGATTATTCTGCTTCCTGTTATGAGACCCCTTTCTTCTCTGTACCCCGCTGACAGGAGGCAGCCCTGGATACTACAGCTACTGAACAAGGCCAATACATGTTTAAGTGATTCTATTGATGTATATAGTAACTACCCATAGGTGGCACTGAAGAGACAAGTTTCTCTTAGAGGAGAGCTAATTTGCATACTTTTTCCCATGAATCCTTTCCTGTAAACACTCAGTGAGGCTCAGTAGCTCCCCCTAGAGGGGTTGACCTAAAGAGGACTGTATCACTTTAAGAAAGCCATTGTGTACAGTCCTTATCATACGCGCCATGTTTTATTGTGGACGTCTCAATAACATTACCGGCATAGCTGTAGATGATGAGTGGGAGGAATTGTATTGTCTAGATCCGTGTATCTGGGACATCTTACAGGGATGGGAGTCAGAGCTGTGACACAGTTGCTTTCACTAGTTTTATTGCCATGCTTGGACGATATCACTTACCCTTGAGTATAATCTTATTGACTTACTTCTTGTTCACATCATTTGTCATGCATGACTAATACGTGTCTGAAGAATACATTACTCACACTTCAGGCACTGAGAAACAAGATGACACAAAATGTAGATGACCTATTAAGTGTAGGAAACGGCAGCCAATGTTATCAGATACTTAAATCAACTTAATAATTAAGCCAATAATTGTTCGGCCTCAAAATCACATTTTTAAAATATTTTAATTTGATTTAAAGGGGGTTTTCTAGGAGCTCTAATTGGCCTTTCATCAGGATAGACCTGATTGGCCGGATGCACACAGCCAGCACTCCAGCCATTCAGCTCCAGTGTATATACAATGAGCGGGGCTGGAATCAAACAGCTCCATTCATTGTATAGTGGCCGTGCTAAGTACTGCAACCCAGCTTCCATTGAAGTGAAGGGGTAGAAAATCCCCTCCAAAAAACTCCTTTAATAGAAAATGTTCACTAAAGATGAGCAAACCTCCCAAAATAATTTTGGAAAGGAATTGCTGTGAATCAATCATCAATTAGTTCTGATTTGATGGCTGGTTTTGATTTGGCCCAACACTCTCAGAGCACATTTTCACTGAGCAGAGAGGCATACATGACATGCTTAGCCACCCTTAGAACATTTGAAGATCACCCAGGCCAAGTGGATGTAGAGTCTAAGGTGCAATACATAAAGCAGCCCAATACTATCACCAGGCCAGGCACTGATCGACAAGGCAAACAGCTCCTCTACACCCCCTGAAGAAAAACACATAAAAAGTCCCCTGAAGAAAAACACATAAAGAAAATCCCCTAAAGAAAAACACATAAAGAAAATCCCCTGAAGAAAAATGGATAAAGAGTCCCCTGAAGAAAAACGCATAAAGAGTCCCCTGAAGAAAAACATATAGAGAATCCCCTAAAGAAAAACACATAAAGAAAATCCCCTGAAGAAAAATGCATAAAGAGTCCCCTGAAGAAAAACATATAAAGATCCTCTGAAGAAAAACACGTAAAGAGCCCCCTGAAGAAAAACACAGAAAAAGCCCCCTGAAGAAAAACAAATAAAGAGAATCTCCTGAAGAAAAACACATAATGAGCCCCCTGAAGCAAAACACATAAAGAGTCCCCTGAAGAAAAATACATAGAGTGCCCTGAAGAGAAATACATAAAGAGCTCCCTAAAGAAAAACACTTATAGAGCCCCCTGAAGAAAAACACATAAAGAGTCCCCTAAAGAAAAACACAGTCCCTTGAAGAAAAGCCAGTAAAGAGAATCCCCTGAAGAAAAATACATAAAAAGCCCCCTGAAGCAAAATGCATAAACGCAAAAACGCATAAAGAGTCCCCTGAAGAAAAACATATAAAGAGAATCCCCTAAAGAAAAACACATAAAGAAAATCCCCTGAAAAAAAATGCATAAAGAGTCCCCTGAAGAAAAACATATAAAGATCCTCTGAAGAAAAACACATAAAGAGCCCCCTGAAGAAAAACACAGAAAAAGCCCCCTGAAGAAAAACAAATAAAGAGAATCCCCTGAAGAAAAACACATAATGAGCCCCCTGAAGCAAAACACATAAAGAGTCCCCTGAAGAAAAATACATAGAGTCCCCTGAAGAAAAAATACATAAAGAGCTCCCTGAAGAAAAACACTTATAGAGCCCCCTGAAGAAAAACACATAGAGTCCCCTAAAGAAAAACACAGTCCCTTGAAGAAAAACCCGTAAAGAGAATCCCCTGAAGAAAAATACATAAAAAGCCCCCTGAAGCAAAATGCATAAACGCAAAAACGCATAGAGTCCCCTGAAGAAAAACATATAAAGAGAATCCCCTAAAGAAAAACACATAAAGAAAATCCCCTGAAAAAAAATGCATAAAGAGCCCCCTGAAGAAAAACACATAAAGAGTCCCCTAAAGAAAAAACAGTCCCTTGAAGAAAAACCCGTAAAGAGAATCCCCTGAAGAAAAATACATAAAAAGCCCCCTGAAGCAAAATGCATAAACGCAAAAACGCATAGAGTCCCCTGAAGAAAAACATATAAAGAGAATCCCCTAAAGAAAAACGCATAAAGAGCCCCCTGAAGAAAAACACATAAAGAGTTTTCTGAAGAACACATAAAGTGAATTCCCTGAAGAAAAACACACAAAGAGCTCCCTGAAGAAAAATGCATACAGAGTCCCATGAAGAAACCATGTAAAAAGCCCCCTGAAAAAAACAGCCCCCTGAAGAAAAACACGTAAAGAGTCCCCTAAAGAAAAACACATAAAGAGTCCCCTAAAAAAAAATTTGATTTACATATAGATTTTATTTATTTATTTTACAAAATTTGGAGATTCAGTTTGCGCATTTCTAATATTCCCCACTTTTGAAGCATCAGTTATTTTCTCATAATGGCTTAAAGGATAATGTTACAGGACATTCATGCTCCACTAGGAATTCCTAGAATATACAAAGCAGCTCTCTGGTGCCACCTTGTGGTGGCCGCTTCCCTTCAGGACCATACCAGGCCAGTATTCTGCTCCTTGGACAACCCCTTTAAGGATGCCAAGCATTGCATTGAATAGAGGCTATCTCCAAAACATGGCACCAGAGAGTAACTCGACATATCCTTCTTCGATAGTATACTGATTTCAATGAATATCATGTAATACATTAGTTACCCTTTTGGTGGTGCTGCAGGGAAATGTAACACTTGGCACTGGGTTCCATCAAAAAATCACCAAAAACAGGCTTATCCAATATGGAAATAGATTTCTTTTCACATTCTCTAACCTTTCTGCGCTCATGCTTGATAGCGGCTCTTTGGTTTTGTGTTATAGATGCTCCCAGCTTCTGCTATAGCCCCAAGGATGAGGGATCATGCTCTGCCTCTGTATCCCGCTATTATTTCAACATTGAATCCAAAGCCTGTGAAGAGTTTACATACACTGGTTGTGGAGGAAACTCCAATAACTTTGTCAGGATTGAAGATTGTAATAACGTGTGTAAGAAAGGTGTGTGCGGAGATTTAACCAAAATTGTTTAGGTTAAAAAAAAAAAAAAAAAAAAAAAGCAGAAAAATGTCAAAATGACTTGGTTTGATTGCAAATATCGAGGTGAAGCAGAAATGACTTCAAATAAAAATATATTCAAAGGAAATAAAAATTGTACATTTAAAATAATAAATAAAAATTCCTGTAAATTGAATTTATTGAATTTTAATCTGCAAAATAATTTATTTACAGTAATATTAAAATTTTCTAAAAATCTGAAAAAACAAAACAAAAACATTCTTCTCAAACAACAAAAAGTAAAAAACAAAACAAAACATGATATGCGGCTAAACCAAGTTTTCATTTTTCTGGTTTCACAAAAACAATATATTTACTTAGCAATTCATATCAAAATCTATTGTTTTACTTAATATAATATATATTTATTGCTAATTATCAGTATAAATATTCTTACATTTTATAAATTTTTTTTCTTTTTTCCTATTTTTAAACCAGGGATGGATTTATAATGTGTAAGGAGTCGGGAGTTACATGTTGTTACTAAACCAGTTTACTAGTTATTACAAAATTTTTAGAAATTTTACAAAATTTAAAAGTAGTTGTAATTCTGGCTCTATTGTTTTTAATCCAGACCAAATACTTTGCAAATAATAAATTTTAACTTTTGTTAGTCGTTTCAAAATCTTTATGTGATCATATGCATGGAAAATAATAATAATTAATAAAAACGTAAAATCTCAGTTTACAAAACAAAAATTGAAAATTTGTTCCCTAATTTTTTTCAATTATGATTGATTTTTTAGGAAATAAAAAGCCAAGGAATAGGAATCGCATTCGCAAGATGAAGCCACAATCTTGAGTGACGAACGGGGAAGATAACACTTGTATAGGGTCACATTAATGCACTTTCTGTCTTTCGGGATACGTTCGGTGGAGAAGAGCTTGCCTATTGTTGCAATGTATCTAACAGTGGAATATTGTACTTCCAGTTAATACCATGCTGTAAGCGGTAAAAAAAAAAATTGGTACAATTTTTTTATGATTTTGTTGGGATTCTAAGCTAATCGACAATTACATCCCGCCGTAGTGTTCAATGTGAATTAAAAAGCCAAGTGACTCTTTTTGTACAATGTGAACTGTCTCCTTGGCTATACAAACTGTTCCACTTATAGATGGGGCGGTATAGACCTCCAGGCCTCAAAATTTTACTCAATTAACACAATTTTTTTAACAATTTTCTTTTGTAAAACTTAATTTGGACACAAATTTGTCAAAAACATCCAAATTTCTCCAGAAGGTGAAAATTCCAAAAATCTAAAAAGTCTCAAGATCTACTATACTGTTCTTCATAGTTCTAACAAAGTCTGGAAGGACCGATAGGGAAGTAGTCTGGATCTACTCCAGTATATGGGTTTTAGAACCACCCATGTGACTATGCGTCCAGGGGTATGTTATATACTCTCAATATTTTTGTTTAAATTTTGTATATAGTTGTATTTCATAAAAAAATTTAATTTTGAATTTAAAAAACAATACTTCACTTTTTTTTAACATAACCGAAGATAACGGCACTATTGTACATCTGTATATATACTATAGACAAAATGGCTAACGCAGGAGATGCAGTTCTTGGGTGGATTCCCATTCACTGTAATGTCTGTATGTTTTGTATATTAAAAAAAATTAAAATGTTTTTTTTTTCCTCATCAAGTTTGTGCAGAATACTCTGATTTATTTTATAGAATTTAAGAAAATCGTTTCCAATGTCAAAGTTTACGAATAATGCCCTAACATTTTACCCCGCACATGGCTTTAGGAATGTAGTGTATAATGGTATACCTACAGTGCTATAGATTTTATATCAAATTTTGGACCTGCCCCTAACTAGCTTTTCGTTTGGCCGTCCAAGCCCCGGTGCCATTGCTTGCATCTCTAAAGTTTTACTCCAAAAATACCAATATATTGTTTCGCTTTACAAGGAACACCTATCATTCCTAGGGATGAACGAACTGAACTTCAAAAAATGAGAGTCTACAAAAAGTTTGGTTAGTCAAAGAACCATTTTTTCTTCTTTTTTTTTGACGATTTTTTACAATGTAAAGTGACACTGTCCCCCCTTTCTGTATGAGAACTTCTCTACACAGCTCTAAAGCCTAAATTCTGCAGTTTTCATTCCTAACTGTATAATAGATTTCTTGGTCCAGTGAAAAAAACTTTTTATCGTAGGTGGATTGTGCCACCTGGGCGGGGCTTCACAACCACTGTGCCATTTTGCCCCGCCCATATTGGTGCCGCTGTGCCTCACCCCTCTGTGACATCATTGGCGTCTAGAAATCTTTTATAAAGTAATTTAGGCTTTACAGCTGTGTAGAGAAGTTCTCATACAGAAGGGGGGGGGAGGGGCACTTTCTCTTTAATACACATAAAAAAAACTGATCACAGCTGCCTCCAGCCAGCTCAGTAAATCACTGAATTAGGTGACAACACCTAGTGAATGACTAAGTGGGTTGTCACTCCCATCTCAATCAGGAAGGGGAGGCGGCTGCGATCACTGGGGGACAGGTAAGTATTGATGAGTGAACTTGCCGATTGCACAAAAACAGCTAAATGACGACAATCTTTTAGATATTTTATTGTGATTCGTCTAATGTTCAGACCCTCTATCTATCTCTATCTATCTCCTATCTATCTATCTATCTATCTATCTATCTATCTATTATCTATCTCTATCTATCTATCTCCTATCTATCTCCTATCTATCTATCTCCTATCTATTATCTATCTATCTCCTATCTATCTATCTATCTATCTATCTATCTATCTATCTATCTATCTCCTATCTATCTATCTATCTATCTATCTATCTATCTATCTCCTATCTATCTATCTATCTATCTATCTATCTATCTATCTATCTATCTAGTATCTATTATCTATCTCCTATCTATCTATCTATCTATCTATCTATCTATCTATCTATCTATCTATCATCTCCTATCTATCTATCTATCTATCTATCTATCTATCTATCTATCTATTTATCATCTCCTATCTATCTATCTATCTATCTCCTATCTATCTATCTATCTCCTATCTATCTATCTATCTATCTATCTATCTATCTATCTATCTCCTATCTATCTATCTATCTATCTATCTATCTATCTATCTATCTATTTATCATCTCCTATCTATCTATCTATCTATCTATCTATCTATCTATCTATCTCCTATCTATCTATCTATCTATCTATCTCCTATCTATTATCTATCTATCCTCCTATCTATCTATCTATCTATCTATCTATCTCCTATCTATCTCCTATCTATCTATCTATCTATCTATCTATCTATCTATCTATCTCCTATCTATCTATCTCCTATCTATCTATCTATCTATCTATCTATCTATCTATCTATCTATCTATCTATCATCTCCTATCTATCTATCTATCTATCTATATCTGAAGTAGATTCAATGGCACTCCCAAATAGATGCAAAAATCAGTGTTTATTCCAGTGTCCAAACACTGATTTTTGCATCTATTTGGGAGTGCCATTGAATCTACTTCAGATATATTAGGAAGTCCGTGGTTGGGACTACAACAGGCACCCGTTCACACTACTGGCAGTGCTGCTGAAATAACATACATATCTATCTATCTATCTATCTATCTCCTATCTATCTATCTATTTATCATCTCCTATCTATCTATCTATCTATCTATCTCCTATCTATCTATCTATTTATCATCTCCTATCTATCTATCTATCTATCTATCTCCTATCTATCTATCTATCTATCTATCTATCTATCTATCTATCTATCTATCTCCTATCTATCTATCTATCTCCTATCTATCTATCTATCTATCTATCTATCTATCTATCTATCTATCTAATATAGGAATCACTGTGGCACTCAAAAGTAGTGAAAAAAATGGTGATTTATTCGCCCAAAACCGCAACGTTTCAAACTCGCAATGAGTCCTTTTTCAAGCAGTGTTAAAGCACATATGGCAAAGCTTGTGTTTAAATACATGGTGGGTCACAATTAGATACATGTGTGTCAAATCATTAATCAGTGTCAAAAGTAAAAATCAAAATACAAGTACACGTGTTATAAGACATAGCAGTGACAGTAGATACATCGTGATGATCGTGCAACGATCCACAGTGTTATGATGGTGTCATAAAGTCCATAAGTACATAAAGTCCATAAAAAAATATAAGTTACAATAAGAATCTTGGGGATCATCACTCACAGCGATCCTGTAGCAGCCACGGACCCCAGGATCTCATATCAGCGGCGTTGTCCTAGACCTTACGCGCATGCGCGGGATGTCCGCCAATCGGAAGACTTGTAGGACGGCCTCCCACGTAGTGATAGCTAAAATTAACCTTGTCGTAGCTGGTATGTAGTATTCTGCGGCTTCCGAGACAACATTCAAACTAGAGAGAATATTCACGTCCGGTGTAATACACCCAATACTGATAGTTGCGGCCTTATCTGGACATTGTTATCCGTACTTCCCACGCCTTGGTGTAAAGGAGACCGGAACGAGTGGTGCGGGCCGCTGCATAGCAACAGCACACGCAACCAATCGGTGTTCAGAGATCCCGGACTCACAAAATGTGTATCTCTGGATCCTTCACACTAAATCCAACGCCTCCAACACCTGGGGTTTCCAGGTTAGTGTCCCAGCCCATCCAGTAGACGTGTAAACTCCAGTAACGTATCTCTTAGCTCGCTGATGTAACAATCGCACATTGAAAAAAAACGCAAGGTCTGAATATCAGTGTAGGACAAAAATTGCCAAAATGAGGGGTCCGAACCAAAAATCATCATGTGGTGATGTTCCCTTCGATTCCAAAAGAAAGATGCTTGAATATCTGAAAATATACAAGAAAAAGTAAATAATCATGCAAACTGAAAGATTCTTTGCATAACTCTATATGCCATACATGCATAGTCCAAAATACAGGGAGATAAGGGAGTCTGCACTTGCCATCAACCACTGGTTCATCCTTATCCACAAATTCTAGGGGTAATCTTAAAATCCACATTCAAACCATGTGGTTTAAGGGAATTTAATTCAAATATCCAGAATAATTCCCTTCTTTTTTGTTTCGCCAACCTATCACCTCCCCTAACCGGGGCTGTGGTGTGTTCAATGAACATGATGCGCAAATCTTGCTCCGCATGATTTTTGTCGCAAAAATGCTTAGGTACCGGTAGATCCATTTTCTTTTTTCTGATCGTGTACCTATGCTGGATTAAGCGTGTTTTCACATCCAAAGAGGTTTCCCCTACATATATTAGGGGGCAAGGGCAAACTATCACATAGATTACCCAATCTGTCTCACACGTTATGTGTTGTTTAATGGGGTATTCTTTCTTTGTAATGGGATGGATAAATCTATCCCCTCTAATGACATATTTACAGTTGATACATCTCCTACATGCATAGCAACCCGATCTTAATGGCCCTAATAGAAGTTGTGTTGGTTGAGGCGAGCTTGGAGTCTTAGCATGTACTAGCCGATCCCTAAGATTAGGGGCTCTCTTGTAGGAGAGGAGGGGTCTAGTCTGGAAGCTGTCAATATCTGAAAACCCCCGTTGTAGTACCCCCCAATGCTTATGAATGATTTTTGAAATGCTGCCACTTAAACCATTAAATTGTGTTACAAATGGAATTCTAATGCTAGTATCTGAATCAGTGTTTTTAAATAATAGGCTTTCTCTCTGCATACCAGAGACCTCTTCCATATATTTATGTGTAACAGATCTAGGATAGCCCCTTTTGTGGAAGTTGTTGGCAAAGTTGGACAATGTGTGTTGAAATTCTGTCTCATCAGTAACAATGCGTCTAATCCGCATAAATTGACTTTTTGGAAGTGATTGTATGGTGTTTTTTGGGTGATTAGAATCAAACTTCAATAATGTATTTTTATCAGTTGGTTTGGTATATAGTTTTGTAAGAAATTTATTGTTCGAGCGGTATACATGGGTGTCAAGAAATTGAGTATTTGTGTCAGAATATGAAATGGTGAACTGTATGTCTGGGTCCATGCTGTTCAAGAAGCTGTGAAAGGAAGTCAGACCCTCTTCGTCTCCCCCCCATGCCAGGAACACATCATCTATGTATCTCCACCAGCCCACAATATGTTGGGCATGGTGGGACACATAGATGTGTGACTCCTCCAGTGACGCTACATACAGGTTAGCGAAAGTAGGTGCGACATTAGAACCCATCGCAGTCCCCTTACGCTGTAGGAAAATTTTGTTATCAAACATAAAAAAATTACATGATAACACAATGTCCAAAAATTGTATCAGAAAAGTCTGGCAGGAGGTGGAGAACTCGGACGCATGTAGGAGATTCCTTATAGCATTGATGCCCTTATCATGTCCAATGGACGTATATAAGCTAGCTATGTCCAACGATGCTATATAGTTCACTTTTGTGGCATCTAGATCTTTCAATTTGAGAAGAAATTGAGTTGTGTCTTGTATATACGACTGCATTTTTGTCACATAGGGCTGTAGGACTCTGTCCAAAAAAATGGACGCCTTATTTAACACAGAACCTACCCCTGACACAATAGGTCTTCCTGGGGGTTTATGGAGTGACTTATGAATTTTGGGTAGGAGATAGAACAGTGGAATAACCGGATGTTCAACCCACACAAACTCCCATGTTTTTTTATCAATGCATCCTTCTGCTAGGGCCACATTAAGAACACTCCTAAGTTTTGACTGTACATCGACTGTAGGATCCCTATGTAGTATCTCATATACATTGGCATCCATTAATTGGCGGTACGCCTCCTCCATATAGTCCTCTGTGTCCATAACCACGACACCACCGCCCTTGTCAGCAGGTTTAATGGTGATGTCGTGGTTACGCACAAGTTCCCCAAAAGCCTGCATCTCGCCCCCTGTCATGTTAGCATTACTGATAAACCCCACTGGTGTAGTCATTTTTAACCTGGATATATCCCCCTTGACCCCCGCAATAAAAGCCTCCACGGGGTGGGAAGTGTTCAATGTGAATTAAAAAGCCAAGTGACTTTTTGTACAATGTGAACTGTCTCCTTGGCTATACAAACTGTTCCACTTATAGATGGGGCGGTATAGACCTCCAGGCCTCAAAATTTTACTCAATTAACACAATTTTTTTAACAATTTTCTTTTGTAAAACTTAATTTGGACACAAATTTGTCAAAAACATCCAAATTTCTCCAGAAGGTGAAAATTCCAAAAAACTAAAAAGTCTCAAGATCTACTATACTGTTCTTCATAGTTCTAACAAAGTCTGGAAGGACCGATAGGGAAGTAGTCTGGATCTACTCCAGTATATGGGTTTTAGAACCACCCATGTGACTATGCGTCCAGGGGTATGTTATAAACTCTCAATATTTTTGTTTAAATTTTGTATATAGTTGTATTTCATAAAAAAATGTAATTTTAAATTTTGAATTTAAAAAACAATACTTCACTTTTTTTTAACATAACCGAAGATAACGGCACTATTGTACATCTGTATATATACTATAGACAAAACGGCTAACGCAGGAGATGCAGTTCTTGGGTGGATTCCCATTCACTGTAATGTCTGTATGTTTTGTATATTAAAAAAATTAAAATGTTTTTTTTTTTCCTCATCAAGTTTGTGCAGAATACTCTGATTTATTTTATAGAATTTAAGAAAATCGTTTCCAATGTCAAAGTTTACGAATAATGCCCTAACATTTTACCCCGCACATGGCTTTAGGAATCTAGTGTATAATGGTATACCTACAGTGCTATAGATTTTATATCAAATTTTGGACCTGCCCCTAACTAGCTTTTCGTTTGGCCGTCCAAGCCCCGGTGCCATTGCTTGCATCTCTAAAGTTTTACTCCAAAAATACCAATATATTGTTTCGCTTTACAAGGAACACCTATCATTCCTAGGGATGAACGAACTGAACATCAAAAAATGAGATTCTACAAAAAGTTTGGTTAGTCAAAGAACCATTTTTTCTTCTTTTTTTTTGACGATTTTTTACAATGTAAAGTGACACTGTCCCCCCTTTCTGTATGAGAACTTCTCTACACAGCTCTAAAGCCTAAATTCTGCAGTTTTCATTCCTAACTGTATAATAGATTTCTTGGTCCAGTGAAAAAAACTTTTTATCGTAGGTGGATTGTGCCACCTGGGCGGGGCTTCACAACCACTGTGCTATTTTGCCCCGCCCATATTGGTGCCGCTGTGCCTCACCCCTCTGTGACATCATTGGCGTCTAGAAATCTTTTATAAAGTAATTTAGGCTTTACAGCTGTGTAGAGAAGTTCTCATACAGAAGGGGGGGGGGAGGGGCACTTTCTCTTTAATACACATAAAAAAAACTGATCACAGCTGCCTCCAGCCAGCTCAGTAAATCACTGAATTAGGTGACAACACCTAGTGAATGACTAAGTGGGTTGTCACTCCCATCTCAATCAGGAAGGGGAGGCGGCTGCGATCACTGGGGGACAGGTAAGTATTGATGAGTGAACTTGCCGATTGCACAAAAACAGCTAAATGACGACAATCTTTTAGATATTTTATTGTGATTCGTCTAATGTTCAGACCCTCTATCTATCTCTATCTATCTCCTATCTATCTATCTATCTATCTATCTATTATCTATCTCTATCTATCTATCTCCTATCTATCTCCTATCTATCTATCTCCTATCTATTATCTATCTATCTCCTATCTATCTATCTATCTATCTATCTATCTATCTATCTATCTATCTATCTCCTATCTATCTATCTATCTATCTATCTATCTATCTATCTATCTCCTATCTATCTATCTATCTCCTATCTATCTCCTATCTATCTCTATCTATCTATCTATCTATCTATCTCCTATCTATCTATCTATCTATCTATCTATCTATCTATCTAGTATCTATTATCTATCTCCTATCTATCTATCTATCTATCTATCTAGTATCTACTATCTATCTCCTATCTATCTATCTATCTATCTATCTATCTATCTATCTATCTATCTATCTATCATCTCCTATCTATCTATCTATCTATCTATCTATCTATCTATCTATCTATCTATCTATCTATCTATTTATCATCTCCTATCTATCTATCTATCTCCTATCTATCTATCTATCTATCTCCTATCTATCTATCTATCTATCTATCTATCTATCTATCTCCTATCTATCTATCTATCTATCTATCTATCTATCTATCTATCTATCTATTTATCATCTCCTATCTATCTATCTATCTATCTATCTATCTATCTATCTCCTATCTATCTATCTATCTATCTATCTATCTATCTATCTATCTCCTATCTATTATCTATCTATCCTCCTATCTATCTATCTATCTATCTATCTATCTATCTATCTATCTATCTCCTATCTATCTCCTATCTATCTATCTATCTATCTATCTATCTATCTATCTATCTCCTATCTATCTATCTCCTATCTATCTATCTATCTATCTATCTATCTATCTATCTATCTATCTATCTATCATCTCCTATCTATCTATCTATCTATCTATCTATCTCCTATCTATCTATCTATTTATCATCTCCTATCTATCTATCTATCTCCTATCTATCTATCTATCTCCTATCTATCTATCTATCTATCTATCTATCTATCTATCTATCTATCTCCTATCTATCTATCTATTTATCATCTCCTATCTATCTATCTATCTCCTATCTATCTATCTATCTATCTATCTATCTCCTATCTATCTATCTATCTATCTATCTATCTATCTATCTATCTATCTCCTATCTATCTATCTATCTATCTATCTATCTATCTATCTATCTATCTAGTATCTATTATCTATCTTCTATCTATCTATCTATCTATCTATCTATCTATCTATCTATCATCTATTATCTATCTTCTATCTATCTATCTATCTATCTATCTATCTATCTATCTATCTATCTATCTATCATC
This sequence comes from Dendropsophus ebraccatus, assembly GCF_027789765.1. Classification (NCBI taxonomy): domain Eukaryota; kingdom Metazoa; phylum Chordata; class Amphibia; order Anura; family Hylidae; genus Dendropsophus; species Dendropsophus ebraccatus. The sequence goes on from NC_091455.1 coordinate 212,119,817, forward strand.
TCCTATCTATCTATCTATCTATCTATCTATCTATCTCCTATCTATCTATCTATCTATCTATCTATCTATCTATCTATCTATCTATCTATCTATCTCTATCTATCTATCTATCTATCTATCTATCTATCTATCTATCTATCTATCTCCTATCCATCTCCTATCTATCTATCTATCTATCTATCTATCTATCTATCTATCTATCTCCTATCTATCTATCTATCTATCTATCTATCTATCTATCTATCTCTGCCTGTGTATATATTGTCCAGGCTGTGTATAGTGAATATGCTGTGTATACTGTCCAGGCAGTGTATAGTGAATATGCTGTGTATACTGTCCAGGCAGTGTATAGTGAATATGCTGTGTATACTGTCCAGGCTGCGTATAGTGAATATGCTGTGTATAATTTTGAGGCTGTGTAGAGTAAATATGCTGGGTACACCATGGTGTCCCAGGGATTGGTACTGTAATATGGGCTCCTGACTGGGCGGTGTCCCGTGGAGTGGTTCTGTAATATGGGGTCCTGAATAAGTGGTGTCCCGGGGAGTGGTTCTTTATTGAGGGGTCCTAACTGGCCGGTGTCCCATGGATTGGTTCTCTATTATGGGCTCCTGACTGGGTGGTAGCCCAGGGAGTGGTTTTGTATATAGGCTCCTGACTGGTGGGGTCATGGGAAGTGGTTGCAGGCCCACCAAGTGGGAGAGCTATTTGTCTGGGAGACCCCGCTAGGCACACGCTAGCAACTTGCAGTAGAAGACTCAGCCTTTGTCCTTAGCTACTGACTCGTATGGTACCTTAATATACTTGAATAATCCTTGAAAGAAAACAGAAGAAGAGAAAACACTGCCCCAGCGTGAATAGGTAAAGTCCCATCCCGCACTGCGGTCACTCCACGCGATGCACTATCTAGACATGGCCAGGATCTCTTTAGTTAGAAATAAAGCAGTAGTCCTGCACAAGGCTCCTGGTGGCAGGCCATTGCCTGGAGGAATACTCTCAGCAAGCTGTGTGTATACACTCTCTCATACACTGACAAGACTAGCAACTAAACAACTAAACCCATTAGTCCCACCCCACTATATATATAATATATAGGGCTAATGGGGGAATCTGATAGGGCAAGAGACTTAGGATACCTAACTGTGATAGGGTAATAGCCCCTAAGGTAGCTAGCTCAGGGATTGGTTAGTAGAAATCATTACACAGTGGCAGGAAATACACATAATCAATTAACCCCGATATATTTTTGGACCATCAGCCGTACTAAAAAAACAGTGACATCTGGTGGCGGGAGTTGCTCACTACTGACTTCAGTCTCAGCGCTTACACATACATATGGTACCGGCCTATACTTGTTAGAAAAGACAGTGGACCCGCTCTGGGGCACTGCACATGTCATACTGGTAACGTCATCCAGGGGCGGCCACGGTGGTCAAGTACAGGAGTGAGGATCAGTAGGGTCATTGGTTCCCTTAACCCTTTAAGGACAGAGCAAATTTCGATTTTTGCATTTTCGGTTTTTCCTCCTTGTGCATAAAAGGTCATAGCACTTGCATTTTTCCACCTAGAGACCCACATGAGCCCTTATTTTTTGCGTCACTAATTGTACTTTGCAATGACAGGCTGAATTTTTGCATAAAGTACACTGCGAAACCAGAAAAAAATTCAAAGTGTGGTGAAATTGGAAAAAAAAACGCATTTTGTTTATTTGGGGGAAATGTGTTTTTACGCAATTCGCCCTGGGGTAAAACTGACTTGTTATACATGTTCCTCAAGTCGTTACGATTAAAACGATATGTAACATGTATAACTTATATTGTATCTGATGGCCTGTAAAAAATTTAAACCTTTGTCAACAAATATACGTCACTTAAAATCGCTCCATTCCCAGGCTTATAGCGCTTTTATCCTTTGGACTATGGGGCTGTGTCAGGTGTCATTTTTTGCGCCATGATGTGTTCTTTCTATCGGTACCTTGATTGCGCATATACGACTTTTTGATCGCTTTTTATTACAATTTTTCTGGATTTGATGCGACCAAAAATGCGCAATTTTGTACTTTGGGATTTTTTTGCGCTGACGCCATTTACCGTGTGAGATCAGGAATGTGATTAATCAATAGTTCGGGCGATTACGCACGCGGCGATAGCAAACATGTTTATTTATTTATTTATTTATTTACTTTTATTTATAACCTGGGAAAAGGGGGGTGATTCAGACTTTTATTAGGGGAGGGGGATTTTTACTAATAATGACATTTTTTTTTTTAACTTTTACACTTATACTAGAAGCCCCTCTGGGGTTAGGGTTATTCCCCCTGGGGTTAGGGTTATTCCCCCTGGGGGACTTCTAGTATAAGTGCTTCGATCTCTCATTGAGATCTCTGCAGCATAGATATGCTGCAGAGATCCATGAGATCGGTACTCGTTTACTTTCGGCTGCTGCAGCCGGAAGTAAACGAATGCCGAGCCGGGGACGGCGCCATCTTGGAGCGGTCCCCGGCCGGCAGCACACACGGAGATCGCTCCTCCGGGATAACATCCCGGAGGAGCGATCTCCCCACTAGACACCAGGGATGAAGCTGCGTCCGGTAATCGGATGCAGCTGTCAACTTTGACAGCTGCATCCGATTACTGTATTAGCGGGCACGGCGATCGGACCGTGCCCGCTAATACCTACGGTCCCGGGCTACACGCGGCACCCGGGACCGGCGCGGTTCAGAGCGGGGCCGCTGCGCGGCCCCGCTCTGAACTCCCTTACCGGCATCAGGGCGTAAATTTACGCCCGATGTCGTTAAGGGGTTAAAGTAGACTGGCTTTGCTAGAATGGCGGCCAGAACATGCCGCCCCCTTTATTGCTGTCTGCCCGGGTGCTGTATGTCACACAGATGCGGCATCTACTTGGTTCGGATCTGTGCATCTTGCTGATTGCTAATCTTGGCAGCCAGAGGCTTTCTAAGAGTTTCAAGGATTACTGTCATTTACAGTAACTTTTGATGTCAAAGGTTACTGATTGCATCAGGTCTCATCCATTGCTATCCCAAAAAACAGCTAGGGGGCCCTATTCAAAGGTTTACTATGGGGCCCAGTCATGTCTAGTTGCATCCCTGATGGACATGTAGGGTCATGCAGGTGTAAACCCTATTATACTGAGCTTATCCTGCTCTCTGTTCTCTCCTCCAGGTTCTGTGATTTCCACATGACAAATCTGCATGTCACACAGATATCATAAGGCAATGTGTTATTGATGGATTTTATCATCCTATCATCCTATCAATCATAGAAGGAAGGAGTATCACTCAGTAGTATATTCCCGGTGGAAATGAGTATATCAATTATAGACAGTAATCCACTGGTACACTTTATGAGAATAGAAGACAAGATAGTCTGGAGTATTCAAATGCAAGTGCTTTTGTGCATCATTTATTGTGAAATCGTGGTACAACACAGAATCCGACGTTTCGGTGAAGGCACCTTTATCTAGGAGTCTGTATATAGGGAATAAACAGGATCTGTAGGTATGGATATGTTGGCAAGGCTGCGCCTGCCTGGAGGAGCGGATCCGGGTATGATGATGGCTAAACACACTGAGTGTGGGGAATAAGGCACCGGATGGCAGAAACCAGGTGGCAGTCCAAGGAGCGTGGCTGGAGGTCTGGCGAAGCTGCGTTGCCGATGGATCACGTGACCCAGCTCCTCATGAAGGGGCCATACAACATCATCAGCGCTTAAACAGTTATTCTCATCTGCATAAACACACCTAAGAGATCGCAGGGAGCTCCCTTTATTCATTCTGTATGAAGCTACCAGAGATTGCAGTTTTCGGCCACCTCCAGCAGTTCTGTAGAGAATAAATGGAGCAGTAGCAAGCACGAGCAGCCTGCAGCTTCATTTAGCAGGGGGATTGTGGAGGGCCCCATTGGTCAGTATATTAGTTATGCCCTACTGTGGGTAGAAAATAACAGTTCCAGATAGGAATACCCTTTTAAGGATACATAGGAATTCATAGGGAACATAGTCTCCTGTCTGTATGGCCTCTTCCTCTGCACTGCAGCCTCTAGTGATCATGTGAGCATCACCAGAGGCTGCAGTACAGGTGAAGAAACAGCCAGGAGTGGGGAGTGGTAAGTGGCAAGTTCTTACTGAGGAGCAGAACACCTTTCATTTTGACAGGTTTTCTGCTCCTCTACAATAAGAGCAATATATATATATATATATATATATATATATATATATATATCCCTGCTTACCCTGATTCTAATGGAGCCCCATCACAGAGAAGAGAGCAGAACGTAACAATGTGGATAGTGGGCCCATCTCCAGTGCTTCAGGCTGGGCCATTGACCGGGAATAGACTGACGATGTACACGGGAACGGAGCCCCGGTAAAAAAAAGGGCAGTGGCACCAGCCTCCCTGCGCCAGTCTATGGATGTAAAAATCTAAAAGTAAAGTACCTGATGGTACATTTGCCTTAAAGGAGAAGTCCAGCGAAAGTTTTTATTGAAGCATTGTATTGCCGCCAAAAGTTATACAAAGCACCAATATACACTTAGTACGGGATATGCTTATAAAGTGCTTTTTTCCCTGTACTTACTACTGCATCAAGGCTTCACTTCCTAAATAACATGGTGATGTCACTTCCTGGATAACATGGTGATGTCACTTCCTGGATAACATGGTGATGTCACTTTCTGGATAACATGGTGATGTCACTTTCTGGATAACATGGTGATGTCACTTTCTGGATAACATGGTGATGTCACTTCCTGGATAACATGGTGATGTCACTTCCTGGATAACATGGTGATGTCACTTCCTGGATAACATGGGGATGTCACTTCCTGGATTACACGGTGATGTCACTTCCTGGATAACACGGTCATGTCACTTCCTGAATAACAGGGTGATGTCACTTCCTGGACAACATGGTGATGTGACTTCCTGGATAACATGTTGATGTCACTTCCTGGATGTCCTCAATGTCCCTCCAGTGCCCTTTGTCCCTCAGTGTCCCCCTTCCATCATCCTCTCCAGCAGCCACAGCCCGCACTGCTCTGGGAGTCGGATCATGACATCACCATGTTATCCGGGAAGTGACATCACCATGTTATACAGGAAGTTACATCACCATGTTATCCAGGAAGTGACATCACCATGTTATTCAGGGAGTGACATCACCATGTTATCCAGGAAGTGATATCACCATGTTATCCAGGAAGTGACATCACCATGTTATCCAGGGAGTGACATCACCATGTTGTCCAGGAAGTGACATCAATACGTTATCCAGGAAGTGACATCACCATGTTATCCAGGAAGTGACATCACCATGTTATCCAGGAAGTGACATCACCATGTTATCCAGGAAGTGACATCACCATGTTATCCAGGAAGTGACATCACCATGTTATTCAGCGAGTGACATCACCATGTTATCCAGGGAGTGACATCACCATGTTATCCAGGAAGTGACATCACCATGTTATCCAGGAAGTGAAGCCTTGATGTAGTAGTAAGTGCAGGGAAAAAAGCCCTTTATAAGCAATTCCCATAATAAGTGTATATTGGGGATTTGTATAACTTTTGGCGGGCAATACAATACTTTAATAAAAAAATTTGCCGGAGTTCTCCTTTAAGAGGCAATGCCTTGGGCGGCTGAAGGATTCAGTAATCAGTGATCTGTTAGATCTATCCCCCATATAGGCATCCCACTTAAGGGGAATCTGTCAGCTCCAATTTATTTTCCAAACTGCTGACACTATTAGACAGCTGTTAGAGCAAGGAGACACCTGGTATCTTTCTGCGGTGGCCCGGGCACTGGGGATTTCGTTTACTGTCGGGTCAGCTGGTACGGTGGTGTGGTTTGGCGCCCCGCTTGCAGGTAAGTTTAACCAACGTGTAGGTATGTATAGAGGTGGGTGTGTGCAAGACAGGCCAGAGTCACACACTTGAAAAGTAGAACAGTTTACTTGCAGAAGGTGACCATCAAGCAGGGAGGGAGGAGAGAGGAGACACGCCATCTTGCAGCAGAAGCTTGGGAACGCCGTTTGGACTCTTTGCCAAAACATGCCCCCTTTCTCCCTCTGGGAATATTGTTTATTAGGGAGAAATGGGAGAGTTATGGTCACCTCAAAACAACCCAAGTGTATAAACGTTATCACAAGACCTAAGCAGAACTGTAATATAACTTTAGTGAGTAAGGCTCTGTCCACACTGTGTCAGAAACTCAGTTCCGGAACTCCTTCTTCTACTCGTCCGTTCAGCAATAACAAATAGGAATCATCTGGGGGCAATTTGGGGCGCCAGCACTCTAGGTTCCTAGGGCAGCATTAACCCCTGATATAAGAGTGTGGACAGAACAAGATGTCTGACTATGACATAAATCAGCTATACTATAGTAGTTCTCCTCTCCTTGGAAGTATATTGGAGAATCTGTAGTAGATACACAGCAAAATATTACCGTGGGAAAGACTATAAGAGTATAAACAGCAGTGTGACTGGTGCCCCAGAGCAGAACTCTCATCAGACAGGTGTCACGGGGCTGCGGTGTGACCATCAGCAGCCACAGTTACCGGAGCTCCATTTACTTCAATGCTATAAAAATCTTAACGTTCAATCCAGTTTACAGAAGACTCCTCATCCTTCAGCTCCTCTGGGTCTCCTTGTCACCAGCCATGAAGACTTCTGCTGTCCTACTTGTCCTCGCCGCCTGCTTCTTGATGCTCTCACAAGCTGATCAAGGTTTGAACTTTACTCATCTCATATAACAGAGGGTCACAAACAGTGGTGTAGCTACCATAGAGGCAGGGTAGGCAGTTGCTATGGGGCCCGGGCAGGAGGCGGGCCCGGGGGAGAAGATAAGAGCGTGTGTCCTTCTGCTTCACCCCTTATGTACTGCAGTGTGTAAGTGACCCAATGTTTACTTACATGCTGCAACACAAAAAAGGGTTAACAAGCAGAAGACAGAGACCTCTGCTTCACTGCACTGATAACCTCTGACCTCAGTTCTAAAGCTGGAAATCAAGTAGAAAATGTGCAGAGCTTATATATGGCACTGGACCATAAGACCCTGTGCAGCATAATTTTGGTTTCGTCACACTCGGACTTTAAATTATAATTTCCCATAATGCATTAAAGGGGTAGCTTACCAAAAAATGTCTTCTTTCAAGTCAACTGGTGACAGAAAGTGCTAGACATGCAAAAAGAAAGTGGTGTATTCTTTCCAGTCTGACACAGTGCTCTCTACTGCCACCTCTGTCCATGTCAGGAACTGTCCAGAGCAGGAAAGGCTTTCTATGGGGATTTGCTGCTGTTCTGGACAGTTCCTGACATGGACAGAGGTGGCAGCAGAGAGCACTGTGTCAGACTGGAGAGAATACACCCCTTCCTGTAGGACATACAGCAGCTGATAAGTACAAAAAGACTTGATATTTTTTTTTATACTAGTAACTTACAAATCTCTGGCACCAGTTGATTCAAGAGAAAAATTTTCTCTATGTATTTGTTGGTTACATTACATTGTATTATGCCGGGATATGTTGTTTATGTTACTGACATCTTTTCTGAGGTGACCAGAGGGGGCGCTCTATTCCCCACATGGCACTGATTGACCTCCATGCTATAGTGTTAGGAGAGTTATTCTTCTCTATATTATAACCCGTTCAACTCTGTAACTGTATATCAATCTGATGTTTCTTTCAGATGAGAGATGTCTATTGCCCCCGCGTGTAGGAAAAGGAAGAGCAGCTTTTACAGATTTTTACTACGATTCTGCCTCAAACTCCTGTAAGACATTCACATTCGGTCACAACCGACTAGAAGGCAACAGATTTATTACCGTGGAAGAATGTGAGGCGGCCTGCAAGACGGAATAAGGTGAGTGTCTGCAATATTTTACTAGATAGATGTGTATGTACTGTAGATAGAGAGAAGAGAGAGAAAGGAGAGAGAGAGAGGAGAGAAGAGAGAGAAAGGAGAGAGAGAGAGAGAGAGAGAAAGGAGAGAAGTGAGAGATATGAGATAGATAGATAGATAGATAGATAGATAGATAGATAGATAGATAGATAGATAGATAGATAGATAGGAGATAGATAGGAGATAGGAGATAGGAGATAGATAGATAGATAGATAGATAGATAGATAGATAGATAGATAGATAGATAGATAGATAGGAGATAGATAGGAGATAGATAGATAGATAGATAGATAGATAGATAGATAGATAGGAGATAGATAGATAGATAGATAGATAGATAGATAGGAGATAGATAGGAGATAGATAGATAGTAGATAGATAGATAGGAGATAGATAGATAGGAGATAGATAGGAGATAGATAGATAGATAGATAGATAGATAGATAGATAGATAGGAGATAGATAGATAGATAGATAGATAGATAGATAGATAGATAGATAGATAGGAGATAGATAGATAGATAGATAGATAGATAGATAGATAGATAGATAGATAGGAGAGATAGATAGATAGATAGGAGATAGATAGATAGATAGATAGATAGATAGGAGATAGATAGATAGATAGATAGATAGATAGATAGATAGATAGATAGGAGATAGATAGATAGATAGATAGATAGATAGGAGATAGATAGATAGATAGATAGATAGATAGATAGATAGATAGGAGATAGATAGATAGATAGATAGATAGATAGATAGATAGATAGATAGGAGATAGATAGATAGATAGATAGATAGATAGATAGGAGACTGACAGATAGATCGCATTAGATATTCTCTACATGTCGCACTACTCCCATTTGCAGATGTGCACATCCTTGTCCTTTATTGAAACTCTTATTGTGGTTTGCCTGGTAACTCCACAGACACTTTTGTCATTAACCCCTTCCCTCCCGGACTCGTTTTTTCGCACTTCCGTTTTTTCTCCTAATGTTAAAAAGGCCATAGCCCTTGCATTTTTTTCACCTACAGAACCACATGAGCCCTTATTTTTTGTGACAACAATTGTACTTTGCAATGACAGATGTAATTTTTCCATAAAATATGCTATGAAAAAAAATATATATTCTCTATGTTCCTGAAGTTTTTTTTTTATCTGATGCTTTTAAAAAAATTTAAACCTTCAAAAAAAAAAAAAAACTAACTTTGTTTAAAATTGCTCTCCCTCCTACCATCCTTATAACGCTTTTATCCTTTGGTCATTTTTTGCACCATGATCTGTACTTTCTATCGGCAGCTTGCTTGCATGTTTACGACTTTTGATCACATTTTCTTATAATTTATTATAGATTTGATGTGACAAAAAATCTGCAATTTTGCTCTTCAACAGGCTTTTGAACTGATGGCATTTACCGTGCGATAATAGGAATGTGATAATTTAATCTCTGAGCCTTTTACACACGTGGCGATACCAAATATGTTTATTTATTTATTTTTATAAAATGGGAAAAGGGGGTGATTTAAACTTTTATTGGGGGGGGGGGTCTTTTATTAAAGAGAAAACTTTTTTTCACACTTAATACAGTACTGATTGATTAGATCAGTGCTGGATTGCTTTGGGCTGCTGAAGCCTACTGCAGTCCATTACTGAGCCAGGATAAGCGTCACTGCTACATTGAGGCCTGGTGGGGTAAGATGAATGGATCGCCCCTCCGTGACACATTGCGTGTGTGGTTTAGGCAGCCTTCTAAGCTACCTGAGCTCCCCCCCCCCCCCCATATCCCTTTCTTCTTATTGGAGGATTTTCCTTGTTGCTCATAGCAACCAATCACAGCTCAGATTTAATTTCTTATATCACTCTGGTAAAGTGAGAGCTGAGCTGTGATTGGTCGCTATTGGCAACAGAGGGAATCTTGTGTGTATAGTCAACATGGAGGCCACTATAGAGATGGCGATACTGTATAAGGTTGTGCGTGTGTGACCCTTATTACACACCAGGGTAGGAATATAGGGAACATTGTGTCACATGACTCGGTGGCGGGTAGAGATCTACAGATGGAGGAGCGGCCAAACCCAATCACCGCCCCAAGTGAGGGAAAGCCGAGCTCCTCCTCTGGATGTATATAGCATATGTATCTATTATAAGTTATATCATGTCATTAACCCCTTGTGTGTTCTCTCCTCCAGGTGCTGAGACTTCCGAACGATAAACCTGCAGGTCACACAGACAGCACATGGGGAATTCCTATTGATAAGCTGTATGTGATATAATATGGCAGATATATAATAAATAATCGCATGTGTCTTGTGTCTGTAGTCATTGATCCAGCAGAGCTGACTAGTCGTCGTACAGGGGTATCCCCAATCCCTTTTAAATTAACTGTAGGGACATAGGGGGACATTGAGTCAGTTAGAGCAGGGAGAGAAATATAGAGAGGGACGGAGAGGAGAGCAGGGTGGATTGTGGGTGGTTTTCTGTGGGAGCAGTGAAGCCATTGTCAGGGGCGGGCTGGGCCGGGGGTCAGGGGGGCATTTGCCTCCCAGGCTGGTCTGCCCCCAGTACATTATAGGGCCGCACCGTGGCCTCTGACAGCTTGTTTACAGACTCAGGGTCCTGCTGTGGCCGCTTACCGCACCAGCCCTCGCCCGTTTTCATCACCTGAAGTGGGCTGCTGGTGGCCGATGAAGGCAGTGTTCTTCCTCCGGCCACTAGAGGTCGCTCTCCTCCCCAGCTGTCACTCCTGCCTCTTAGCTAGAGAGCCTGAATACAGAAAAGATGGTGTTCTGCAGGAAGCAAGGTACCTATACAAGAGCAGGCCTACACAACAGGACATAAAGCAGGGGTAGGGATCCTTGGCTCTCCAGCTCTTGCAAAACTACAACTCCCATCATGTCTGGACAGCCATTAGCTGTTCATACATGATGGGAGTTGTAGTTTTGCAACAGCTTAAGAGCCAAGGTTCCCTACCACTGACATAGAGGATACATATATACAGGAGGAGACCCACACAGGACACATATATATATATATATATATATATATATATATATATATATATATGAATATATATATCTACAGGAGTAAATAGAGGATACATATAAGTATGTGTGTTAGTTTTTTTGTTTTGTTATTATTTTTACTAAAGGGGGCGCACATGTGAGGCATTTTAAAGGGGTACCCAAGCATTTTTATTGTATGGCCGGGGGGGGGGGGGGGTGTATTTTATTATATGGCCGGTCACTTACCTCCCTGGTTCCAGCGCCGTGTCCCGGATCGCGCGCCTCCTTCGCCTGCCCCGCTGCCACCTCCTGGTCTGAGCTGCGGCTTGAGACGTCACGTGGCCAGACAGGACAACAGGCGGCACAATCCGGGACCCCGCGCTGGAAGTGACCGCCCATATAATAAAATACACCCCCCCGGCCATACAATAAAAATAACCCTGGCCTGGAGTTACCCTTTAAGGAGGGATAAACCATGGGTGGGGGATTGCCTGGGGGGGGGGGGGGATTTTGAGAGCAAGAATGGTAAACGCTAGGGTGAAAAAAGCGAAACCCCAGTTTCCCAGCATCTTGTAGTCAGTATGATTGAGGTCATCCATCTTTCTCTCCATCTGATCCTCAGTATAATGTGGTCACCCAGCTTTCCCAGCATATTGTAGTCAGTATAATGAAAATCACCCAACTTTCCCAGCATCTTATACTCATTTTGATGGAGGTCACCCAGCTTTTCCAGCATCCTGTACTCAGTATGATGGAGGTCACCAAGTTTTCACCCAACTTTTCCAGCATCTTGTAGTGAGTATGATGGAGGTCACCCAGCTTTTCCAGCATCTTGTAGTGAGTTTGATGGAGGTCACCCACTTTCTCGAGGATCCTGTAATCTGTATGCTAGAGGTCACCCAGCTTTCCCAGCATCTTGTAGTCAGTATGATAGAGGTCACCCAGCTTTTCCAGCATCCTATACTCAGTATGATGGAGGTCACCAAGCTTTTCCAGCATCTTGTAGTCAGTATGATTTAGGTCACCCAGCTTTCCAGCATCTTGTAGTCAGTATGATTGGGGTCACCCAGCTTTCCCAGCATCTTGTACACAGTATGATGGAGGTCACCCAGCATCTTGTAGTCTGTATGATGGAGGTCACCCAGCTTTCCCACCATCTTATACTCAGTATGATGGAGGTCACCCAGTTTTCCCACCATCATATACTCAGTATGATGGGGGTCACCCAGCTTTCCCAGCATCTTGTACTCAGTATGATGTAGGTCACCCAGCTTTCCCAGCATCTTATACTCAGTATGATGGAGGTCACTCAGCTTCCCCACCATCTTATACTCAGTATGATGGAGGTCACCCAGTTTTCACACCATCATATACTCAGTATGATGGGGGTCACCCAGCTTTCCCAGCATCTTGTACTCAGTATGATGTAGGTCACCCAGCTTTCCCAGCATCTTGTAGTCTGTATGATGGAGGTCACCCAGTTTTCCCACCATCTTATACTCAGTATGATGGAGGTCACCCAGTTTTCCCACCATCATATACTCAGTATGATGGAGGTCAACCAGTTTTCCCAGCATCTTATACTCAGTATGATGGAGGTCACCCAGTTTTCCCACCATCTTATACTCAGTATTATGGAGGTCACCCAGTTTTCCCACCATCTTATACTCAGTATGATGGAGGTCACCCAGCTTTCACACCATCATATACTCAGTATGATGGAGGTCACCCAGCTTTCCCAGCATCTTGTACTCAGTATGATGTAGGTCACCCAGCTTTCCCAGCATCTTGTTGTCAGTATGGTGGAGGTCACCCAGTTTTCCCACCATCTTATACTCAGTATGATGGGGGTCACCCAGCTTTCACACTATCGTTTATTTAGTATGATGCGGTCACCCAGCTTTCCCACCATCTTATACTAAGTATGATGGAGGTCACCCAGCTTTCTCAGCATCTTGTACTCAGTGTGATGTGGTCTGCTAGCTTTCCCACCATCTTATACTCAGTATGATATGGTCACCCAGCTTTGCCAGCATCTTATACTCAGTGGCCGGTAGTCTCTGGGAGCTGGACAGTAAATCTATACTGTGCAGCTAAAAACCATACCAGCACAATCTTGCTAATTGGGACCACTCCAGCCCTTACCTCTCATTACCCTCCCCACATCAGTGCAGGGTCAGTAGATGGCACCCCGGACCTGTACTTCTGCTAGCGGCAGTGTTCCGACAGTTTGGATAATGTCTCCAGCCCTTCCTGTCATTTGTGACCAGACAATTCCTACTGCTCTGTGTGAAGGGGACAGAAGTCACTTTGTCAATGTAAGTCTATGGGACGGTTCCGTGTCATTGATGAGCTGTCCGATGTATTTATACAGGAAAGTGAGAATTCACTATTCACAAATGACTGGAAGGGCTGAAGATGTTACTGTTGAAACATCGCCGCTGAAAGAAGTATGGGAGCGGGTGGCCATCTACCTTCCCCGCACTGATGCAGGGAATAGTGGTCCTTGAAGGATGGGCCGCTAGCCGGCTACTCATGGGCCAGTGCTGTGTGCTTGCCCCCCAGGCTAAAATTTGACAGACAGCCCCTGGCCATTGTCCAGTATACCAAGTAACTGGGTGACTGTTGTTCATTATACCAAGTCACTGGGTGCTGGGTGTGCATTATAGGAGGTCACTGGGTGCTGGGTGTGCATTATAGGAGGTCACTGGGTGCTGGGTGTGCATTATAGGAAGTCACTGGGTGCTGGGTGTGCATTATAGGAAGTCACTGGGTGCTGGGTGTGCATTATAGGAAGCCACTGGGTGCTGGGTGTGCATTATAGGAGGTCACTGGGTGCTGGGTGTGCATTATAGGAGGTCACTGGGTGCTGGGTGTGCATTATAGGACGTCACTGGGTGCTGGGCGTGCATTATAGGAAGTCACTGGGTGCTGGGTGTGCATTATAGGAAGTCACTGGGTGCTGGGTGTGTATTATAGGAAGTCACTGGGTGCTGGGTGTGCATTATAGGAAGTCACTGGGTGCTGGGTGTGCATTATAGGACGTCACTGGGTGCTGGGCGTGCATTATAGGAAGTCACTGGGTGCTGGGTGTACATTATAGGAAGTCACTGGGTGCTTGGTGTGTATTATAGGAAGTCACTGGGTGCTGGGTGTGCATTATAGGAAGTCACTGGTTGCTGGGTGTGCATTATAGGAAGTCACTGGGTGCTGGGTGTACATTATAGGAAGTCACTGGGTGCTGGGTGTGCATTATAGGAGGTCACTGGGTGCTGGGTGTGCATTATAGGAAGTCACTGGGTGCTGGGTGTACATTATAGGAGGTCACTGGGTGCTGGGTGTGCATTATAGGAGGTCAATGGGTGCTGGGTGTGCATTATAGGAAGTCACTGGGTGCTGGGTGTGCATTATAGGAGGTCACTGGGTGCTGGGTGTGCTTTATAGGAAGTCACTGGGTGCTGGGTGTGCATTATAGGAGGTCACTGGGTGCTGGGTGTACATTATAGGAAGTCACTGGGTGCTGGGTGTGCATTATATAAAGTCACTGGGTGCTGGGTGTGCATTATAGGAAGGTGCTGGGTGTGCATTATAGGAAGTCACTGGGTGCTGGGTGTGCATTATATAAAGTCACTGGGTGCTGGGTGTGCATTATATAAAGTCACTGGGTGCTGGGTGTGCATTATAGGAAGTCACTGGGTGCTGGGTGTGCATTATAGGAAGTCACTGGGTGCTGGGTGTGCATTATAGGAAGTCACTGGGTGCTGGGTGTGCATTATAGGAGGTCACTGGGTGCTGGGTGTGCATTATATAAAGTCACTGGGTGCTGGGTGTGCATTATAGGAAGTCACTGGGTGCTGGGTGTGCATTATATAAAGTCACTGGGTGCTGGGTGTGCATTATAGGAAGTCACTGGGTGCTGGGTGTGCATTATAGGAAGTCAATGGGTGCTGGGTGTGCATTATAGGAGGTCACTGGGTGCTGGGTGTGCATTATAGGAGGTCACTGGGTGCTGGGTGTACATTATAGGAAGTCACTGGGTGCTGGGTGTACATTATAGGAAGTCACTGGGTGCTGGGTGTGCATTATATAAAGTCACTGGGTGCTGGGTGTGCATTATAGGAAGGTGCTGGGTGTGCATTATAGGAAGTCACTGGGTGCTGGGTGTGCATTATATAAAGTCACTGGGTGCTGGGTGTGCATTATATAAAGTCACTGGGTGCTGGGTGTGCATTATAGGAAGTCACTGGGTGCTGGGTGTGCATTATAGGAAGTCACTGGGTGCTGGGTGTGCATTATAGGAAGTCAATGGGTGCTGGGTGTGCATTATAGGAAGTCACTGGGTGCTGGGTGTGCATTATAGGAGGTCACTGGGTGCTGGATGTACATTATAGGAAGTCACTGGGTGCTGGGTGTACATTATAGGAAGTCACTGGGTTCTGGGTGTGCATTATAGGAGATCACTGGGTGCTGGGTGTACATTATAGGAAGTCACTGGGTGCTGGGTGTGCATTATAGGAAGTCACTGGGTGCTGAGTGTATATTATACCAAGTCACTGGGTGCTGGATGTGCATTATACCAAGTCACTGGGTGCTGGGTGTGCATTATAGGAAGTCACTGGGTGCTGGGTGTGCATTATAGGAAGTCACTGGGTGCTGGGTGTGTATTATAGGAGGTCACTGGGTGCTGGGTGTTCATTATAGGAAGTCACTGGGTGCTGGGTGTGCATTATAGGAGGTCACTGGGTGCTGGGTGTGCATTATAGGAGGTCACTGGGTGCTGGGTGTGCATTATATAAAGTCACTGGGTGCTGGGTGTGCATTATATAAAGTCACTGGGTGCTGGGTGTGCATTATAGGAGGTCACTGGGTGCTGGGTGTGCATTATATAAAGTCACTGGGTGCTGGGTGTGCATTATAGGAGGTCACTGGGTGCTGGGTGTGCATTATAGGAAGGTGCTGGGTGTGCATTATAGGAAGGTGCTGGGTGTGCATTATAGGAAGGTGCTGGGTGTGCATTATAGGAAGTCACTGGGTGCTGGGTGTGCATTATAGGAAGTCACTGGGTGCTGGGTGTGCATTATAGGAGATCACTGGGTGCTGGGTGTGTATTATAGGAGGTCACTGGGTGCTGGGTGTGCATTATAGGAAGTCACTGGGTGCTGGGTGTGCATTACAGGAAGTCACTGGGTGCTGGGTGTGCATTACAGGAAGTCACTGGGTGCTGGGTGTGCATTATAGGAAGTCACTGGGTGCTGGGTGTGCATTATAGGAGGTCACTGGGTGCTGGGTGTGCATTATAGGAGATCACTGGCTGCTGGGTGTACACTATAGGAAGTCACTGGGTGCTGGGTGTGCATTATAGGAGATCACTGGGTGCTGGGTGTACATTATATGAGGTCACTGGGTGCTGGGTGTGCATTATAGGAAGTCACTGGGTGCTGGGTGTGCATTATACCAAGTCACTGGGTGCTGGGTGTGCATTATACCAAGTCACTGGGTGCTGGGTGTGCATTATAGGAAGTCACTGGGTGCTGGGTGTGCATTATATAAAGTCACTGGGTGCTGGGTGTGCATTATAGGAGATCACTGGCTGCTGGGTGTGCATTATAGGAGATCACTGGGTGCTGGGTGTGCATTATATAAAGTCACTGGGTGCTGGGTGTGTATTATAGGAAGTCACTGGGTGCTGGGTGTGCATTATAGGAAGTCACTGGGTGCTGGGTGTGCATTATAGGAAGTCACTGGGTGCTGGGTGTTCATTATAGGAAGTCACTGGGTGCTGGGTGTGCATTATATAAAGTCACTGGGTGCTGGGTGTGCATTATAGGAAGTCACTGGGTGCTGGGTGTGCATTATAGGAGGTCACTGGGTGCTGGGTGTGCATTATAGGAAGTCACTGGGTGCTGGGTGTGCATTATACCAAGTCACTGGGTGCTGGGTGTGCATTATAGGAGGTCACTGGGTGCTGGGTGTGCATTATACCAAGTCACTGGGTGCTGGGTGTGCATTATAGGAAGTCACTGGGTGCTGGGTATTCATTATAGGAAGTCACTGGGTGCTGGGTGTGTATTATAGGAGGTCACTGGGTGCTGGGTGTTCATTATAGGAAGTCACTGGGTGCTGGGTGTGCATTATATAAAGTCACTGGGTGCTGGGTGTGCATTATAGGAAGTCACTGGGTGCTGGGTGTGCATTATAGGAAGTCACTGGGTGCTGGGTGTGCATTATAGGAAGTCACTGGGTGCTGGGTGTGCAGTATAGGAAGTCACAGTGAACATAGTGACCATCTTAGTAACTCACGGGGTGCTCATTTACCAAAGGCCACTGCTTTCCTGGGAAAAAAATTATATTACGTCGCTTTTTCACCAACGTCCACGACCGTCCATGATGGAAATTGAATGATTGACAGGCTAATTGACTTTTTTTTTTAAATGACATTTTCCAATTTTGACACTGTCACAGCAACAGCTGCTGAAAAATGGCTCCTCTGTAATAGTCCGACTCTTGTAGCTACTATAGTTTGCAGGTGATTTGCTCATCTCTACTTAAAATGGTTGAGAAACACTGTCAGACCGAAAAAAAATCACACATATATGCAGAAAATTACTAATAAAGGTAGAAAACCTCCAAGAAGACAGCAGAGGGTCCTATTCCACGGGCCGATGGGGGCCCGACCAATAATGTAAACGAGCGCCGATCTTCTAGATCGGCGCTCGTTTACTGGGCCTATTACACTGCGTGATCGCTGCGTGATCGCTGCCTGATGATAATCTGCTGATGGTTGTCACTTCCACGGAGCGTTCAGTCAATTATCACTCCATGGAATAGGACCCTAACACCACCACTGACACACTTGTTTGGTGACAACAATGGCTGATGCATTGCACTCTCCTTAAAGGGGTATTCCCCCCAAGACCTAAAAAAATGAAATGCTCCCAAACCTAGTTGGTCTTACTGCCCAAGTCCCCCTGAGTATTTTGATCCGTCTCCCGTCTTTCTAGCGGCTGTCATTCCTGAGAAAAGATTTCTCTAAAACCCGATATAAACATGCAAGATAGTGCTGACCAGGAAACTACATTTCCCATCATGCAGTGCTTCCTGCTGCTTGCTGGGACCTGTAGTTCTACAGAAGCTTTGTGACCTCATTTATTGTGATGTGGATGGATAGCAGCTTACTGGGACCTGTAGTGCTACACAATATATCAGGTCACAGAACTTCTGTAGAACTACAGGTCCCAGCAAGCTGCTATCAGTCCAAATCAGAAACTGTGTGACCTGATATATTGTGTAGAACTACAGGTCCCAGCAAGCTGCTATCTATCCACATCACAATATATCAGGTCACCACATGGCCTGTAATACAGAGAGCTCCGCAGCTGACACACACACACTGATTGATTTATGACCTGATAGCACAGTTCAGCAGGCTGTCGTCTGCAGTGTTCTCTTCACACATGCTGCTTCCCTGTCACAGAGCCAGCGGAGGGAGTGGCGTGTCCTCCCATTGAAGAGAGAGGAGGACATGTGATCCCGACTCCAAAGGTGGGGGCCAGGAGGAAGGAGCGTGCCGGCCTGGACTCCATTTAGCTCATTTTGTGAATGCTGAGGGGGTGAATAGGTAGAAATAGCTCCAAAACAGGAGCTCAAAACAGGTAATTACTTGCTTTAACCAATATATTGAGCTATGGGTGGGCTTTTTGGGGGAATACCCCTTTAAAAGGAACCGATCAGCCCAACCGGGCTGATATGGTTCCCTGGAGCGCTGTATAAAGCTCCTGAGCAGCCTGTGGCACCTACCGGCTGCGACTGCTGCAGGAGCTTATTACCTGAGGGCGTCAGGGAGAGGCTCCCTGCTTATGTCTAGTCACCGCTCTCTGCCTGTCAATCATCCCCACCGAGCGCGATGACAGGCCGCCATCATTTCTTCTTAGGGGGAATTGAACAGCACTGAGGCTCCCTGGTCCCTCATCCAGCGTAGTAGGAAAGCGTTATGCATCAGCCATAGTGGCCTTTGGTGGTTACAGTGTACTGGGCAGGTGTGTCTAGTGGTGTTACAGTGTACAGGGCAGGTGTGTCTAGTGGTGTTACAGTGTACTGGGCAGGTGTGTCTAGTGGTGTTACAGTGTACTGGGCAGGTGTGTCTAGTGGTGTTACAGTGTACTGGGCAGGTGTGTCTAGTGGTGTTACAGTGTACGGGGCAGGTGTGTCTAGTGGTGTTACAGTGTACTGGGCAGGTGTGTCTAGTGGTGTTACAGTGTACTGGGCAGGTGTGTCTAGTGGTGTTACAGTGTACGGGGCAGGTGTGTCTAGTGGTGTTACAGTGTACTGGGCAGGTGTGTCTAGTGGTGTTACAGTGTACGGGGCAGGTGTGTCTAGTGGTGTTACAGTGTACAGGGCAGGTGTGCCTAGTGGTGTTACAGTGTACTGGGCAGGTGTGTCTAGTGGTGTTACAGTGTACGGGGCAGGTGTGTCTAGTGGTGTTACAGTGTACAGGGCAGGTGTGTCTAGTGGTGTTACAGTGTACAGGGCAGGTGTGTCTAGTCCATAAAGGACTGCCCTACATTGTGTGAAAGGTACAATGACAAGCCCATACTACTTGAATAACATCAGTAATCCAGTCGTTGTGCATCTGCATGAACAGCACAGGCCTTCATTTTCATGGAGGACAATGCTCCAGCTCAGTGAGGTCACATCATTAGGGACGGCTGCTGGGGGACCTCACATGGAGCGGCTGCTGGAGACTGGCGGACCTCACATGGAGCGGCTGCTGCAGCTGCTGGAGACTGGGGGACCTCACATGGAGCGGCTGCTGGAGACTGGGGGACCTCACATGGAGCGGCTGCTGGAGACTGGGGGACCTCACATGGAGCGGCTGCTGGAGACTGGCGGACCTCACATGGAGCAGCTGCTGGAGACTGGGGGACCTCACATGGAGCGGCTGCTTGAGACTGGGGGACCTCACATGGAGCGGCTGCTGGAGACTGGGGGACCTCACATGGAGCAGCTGCTGGAGACTGGGGGACCTCACATGGAGCGGCTGCTGGAGACTGGGGGACCTCACATGGAGCGGCTGCTGGAGACTGGGGGACCTCACATGGAGCGGCTGCTGGAGACTGGGGGACCTCACATGGAGCGGCTGCTGGAGACTGGGGGACCTCACATGGAGCGGCTGCTGGAGACTGGGGGACCTCACATGGAGCGGCTGCTGGAGACTGGGGGCCTCACATGGAGCGGCTGCTGGAGACTGGGGGACCTCACATGGAGCGGCTGCTGGAGACGGGGGGACCTCACATGGAGCGGCTGCTGCTGCTGCTAGAGACTGGGGGACCTCACATGGAGCGGCTGCTGGAGACTGGGGGACCTCACATGTAGCGGCTGCTGGAGACTGGGGGACCTCACATGGAGCGGCTGCTGGAGACTGGGGGACCTCACATGGAGCGGCTGCTGGAGACTGGGGGACCTCACATGGAGCGGCTGCTGGAGACTGGGGGACCTCACATGGAGCGGCTGCTGGAGACTGGGGGACCTCACATGGAGCGGCTGCTGGAGACTGGGGGACCTCACATGGAGTGGCTGCTGGAGACTGGGGGACCTCACATGGAGCGGCTGCTGGAGACTGGGGGACCTCACATGGAGCGGCTGTACTTTCTCCAGACCTGAATCCCAGGGCCACCCTGCTCCAACTGCACCCTTGTCGGTAATCACCCCCGGCCTGTGTGTGTGTGTGGGGGGGGGGGGATACCCCTGTATGATGACTAGTCAGCTCTGATGGAATAATGACTACAGACACAAGACACATGCGATTATTTATTATATATCTGCCACATTATATCACATACAGCTTATCAATAGGAATTCCCCATGTGCTGTCTGTGTGACCTGCAGATTTATCATTCGGAAGTCTCAGCACCTGGAGGAGAGAACACACAAGGGGTTAATGACATGATATAACTTATAATAGATACATATGCTATATACATCCAGAGGAGGAGCTCGGCTTTCCCTCACTTGGGGCGGTGATTGGGTTTGGCCGCTCCCCCATCTGTAGATCTCTACCCGCCACCGAGTCATGTGACACAATGTTCTGTATATTCCTCCCCTGGTGTGTAATAAGGGTCACACACGCACAACCTTATACAGTATCGCCATCTCTATAGTGGCCTCCATGTTCACTATACACACAAGATTCCCTCTGTTGCCAATAGCGACCAATCACAGCTCAGCTTTCACTTTACCAGAGCGATATGAGAAATGAAAGCTGAGCTGTGATTGGTTGCTATCAGAGCTCTCACAGTTAATAGGGCCGATGACAGCACCTGATGGTGGCACGGGGGAGCGGGACGGCGGAACAACACCCCAAAATTGTGAGTGTCCTAAGGGATCCGGGACGGTTGGGAGGTATGACAAAGCCTTACCTACCATTTAAAGAAACTTCTGAAATGTCATAGTGACAGGTCAGCGGTTTGTATCAGTCAGGGTCCAGGTGCAAGACCCCCACCGATTGTTAGAATTAAGGGGCTGCGGAGCACATTCTGCCTCTTCAGCTAAACTAGCGGTGGATGGAATTATAATGGAGCCCTATGGAACTTCCCGTAATCGCTGTACTAGAAGTTCCAAGGGGCTCCATTATAATTCCATCGTCTTAAAGGGAACCAATCAGCCTGGGCTGATTTGGTTCCCTGGATCATTGTATAAAGCACCTGGAGCGGCCCCGGCACGTACCGGCCGCGACCGCAGCAGGTGCTTTATACCGGAGAAAATTACTTTTATTCCCCGGCTCGTGACTAGATACGAGCGGGGAAGTAGTCATGGTGGGCGGCTCCCCGCTCGTATCTAGTCACTGCGCGCTGCCTGTCAGCGCACTCAGAGGGGATGATTGACAGGCCGAGAGGTCCGTTACTGGCCTCTCTGCCTGTCAATCATCCCGCCGAGCGCGCTGACAGGCAGAGCGCAGTGACTAGATACGAGCGGGGAGCCACCATAGACAACAATAGACCGAGTCTTTCTCCTTGAGATGAACGTGAAAGATTACTGACCATACCTGTGAAGAGGTCATTCCCCAGGGAGCTGCTAATGTCCAACATCTCCTACCCGCTCCTGAGCTACCAGTATTACTGCTGCTGCCAGCTCTCCTGATCCCACTGCTGCTACACAGGAGGCTGGAGGGAGCTGTATTCTTATAGGAGGATTTGCGGCTCCAGTGACATGTAGGCAGAGACAGTGTCAGACTGAAATACCATGGGCCCATCCTTCATCCATGTTAACATAGGTAAGACAATATTCCATGCATATACAACTGAAAAGGGCTCTCGCTCAGGGACGTATGTACTGTATATATTTATATACTAGAAAATGTACCCGGCGCTGCCCGGGTATAAAGTGTCAGTGTGTATAGAGGGTCCTGTATACCTGTAGTATAGAGTTGGTGGAGGTGCTGTATACCTGTAGTATAGAGTTGGTGGAGGTCTTGTATACCTAAAGTATATAGTTCGGGGGTCCTGTATACCTGTAGTGTATAGTTTGGGGTTCTGTATACCTGTAGTATAGAGTTGGTGGAGGTGCTGTGGCAGTGTTATCCAGTCACAGTATGGCGGTATTGGTCAGGTCTGGTATGGCAGTGGTATCCAGTCACAGTATGGTGGTATTGGTCAGGTCTGGTATGGCAGTGTTATCCAGTCACAGTATGGTGGTATTGGTCAGGTCTGGTGTGGCAGTGTTATCCAGTCACAGTATGGCGGTATTGGTCAGGTCTGGTATTGCAGATTCATCCAGTCACAGTATGGCGGTATTGGTCAGGTCTGGTATGGAGTTGTTATCCAGTCACAGTATGGCGGTATTGGTCAGGTCTGGTATGGCAGTGTTATCCAGTGACAGTATGGCGGTATTGGTCAGGTCTGGTATGGCAGTGTTATCTAGTCACAGTATGGCGGTATTGGTCAGGTCTGGTGTGGCAGTGTTATCCAGTCACAGTATGGCAGTATTGGACAGGTCTGGTGCGGCAGTGTTATCCAGTCACAGTATGGCAGTATTGGTCAGGTCTGGTATAGAGTTGTTATCCAGTCACAGTATGGCAGTATTGGTCAGGTCTGGTATAGAGTTGTTATCCAGTCACAGTATGGCGGTATTGGTCAGGTCTGGTGTGGCCGTGGTAAATGTGACATGTGGAGCTATTACCTACCAATCCTGATGCTAATTGGTGAGTGAGGATGGGGCACTTTCAGGTTTAGTGCTTAGGGCAGCAGTAGCTGGTAATACTGCCCTGTATACCTGTATAGATGGAGTAGGGGCTCCTGTATACATGTACTGTATAGATGGAGTAGGGGGTCCTGTATACATGTACTGTATAGATGGAGTAGGGGGTCCTGTATACATGTACTGTATAGATGGAGTAGGGGGTCTACCAGTTATTACTGTGGATGTTGTGAGGCAGCTTCCCTAGCAACCACAACTCCCTATGAAAATGAAAGCAGTAATCCTATTGGTTGCTAAGGCTCCAACTGCCGTGTCTGCTGCAGCTAATTATATCTCCTGGGTGCAGTGTGGAGATTTTCCAATTCATCTATATATGGCACCGCTCTTCCCCCTCCCCCTCCCCTCCTGTACATCTGGTGGGGACGGGACCTTCGCTAAAACCTTCCCGGGCACCCAATGTATCTGTGTGCCAAATTTGGGGTGAAACGGTTCAGGCATTTGGAAGTCTATATGGGACAGACAGACAGACAGATAGACAGACAGACTTTCATTTTTATGATATACTAGAAAATGTACCCGGCGCTGCCCGGGTATAAAGTGTCAGTGTGTATAGAGGGTCCTGTATACCTGTAGTATAGAGTTGGTGGAGGTGCTGTATACCTGTAGTATAGAGTTGGTGGAGGTCTTGTATACCTAAAGTATATAGTTCGGGGGGTCCTGTATACCTGTAGTGTATAGTTTGGGGTTCTGTATACCTGTAGTATAGAGTTGGTGGAGGTGCTGTGGCAGTGTTATCCAGTCACAGTATGGCGGTATTGGTCAGGTCTGGTATGGCAGTGTTATCCAGTCACAGTATGGTGGTATTGGTCAGGTCTGGTATGGCAGATTCATCCAGTCACAGTATGGCGGTATTGGTCAGGTCTGGTGTGGCTGTGTTATCCAGTCACAGTATGGTGGTATTGGTCAGGTCTGATATGACAGTGTTATCCAGTCACAGTATGGCGGTATTGGTCAGGTCTGGTATAGCGGTGTTATCCAGTCACAGTATGGCGGTATTGGTCAGGTCTGGTATGGTGGTGTTATCAAGTCACAGTATGGCGGTATTGGTCAGGTCTGTTATAGCAGTGTTATCCAGTCACAGTATGGCGGTATTGGTCAGGTCTGGTATGGCGGTGTTATCCAGTCAAGTATGGCGGTATTGGTCAGGTCTGGTGTGGCTTTGTTATCCATTCACAGTATGGCGGTATTGGTCAGGTCTGGTATGGCAGAGTTATCCAGTCACAGTATGGTGGTATTGGTCAGGTCTGGTATGGCGGTGTTATCCAGTCACAGTATGGCGGTATTGGTCAGGTCTGGTGTGGCTTTTTTATCCATTCACAGTTTGGCGGTATTGGTCAGGTCTGGTATGGCAGTGTTATCCAGTCACAGTATGGTGGTATTGGTCAGGTCTGGTATGGCAGTGTTATCCAGTCACAATGTGGCGGTATTGGTCAGGTCTGGTGTGGCGGTCTTATTTGGTATGGTATGACAGTGTTATCCAGTCACAGTATGGCGGTATTGGTCAGGTCTGGTATGGCAGTGTTATCCAGTCACAGCATGGTGGTATTGGTCAGGTCTGGTATGGCAGTGTTATCCAGTCACAGCATGGTGGTATTGGTCAGGTCTGATATGACAGTGTTATCCAGTCACAGTATGGCGGTATTGGTCAGGTCTGGTATGGCAGTGTTATCCAGTCACAGTATGGCGGTATTGGTCAGGTCTGGTATGGAGTTGTTATCCAGTCACAGTATGGCGGTATTGGTCAGGTCTGGTATGGCGGTGTTATCCAGTCACAGTATGGCGGTTTTATCCAGTCACAGTATGGCTGTATTGGTCAGGTCTGGTATGGAGTTATCCAGTCACAGTACGGCGGTATTGGTCAGGTCTGGTATGGAGTTATCCAGTCACAGTATGGCGGTATTGGTCAGGTCTGGTGTGGCAGTGGTAAATGTGACGTGTGGAGCTATTACCTACCAATCGTGATGCTAATTGGTGAGTGAGGATGGGGCGTCTTCAGGTTTAGTGCTTAGGGCAGCAGCAGCTGGTAATACTGCCCTGTATACCTGTATAGATGGAGTAGGAGGTCCTGTATACATGTACTGTATAGATGGAGTAGGGGCTCCTGTATACATGTACTGTATAGATGGAGTAGGGGGTCCTGTATATACATGTACTGTATAGATGGAGTAGGGGTCCTGTATATACATGTACTGTATAGATGGAGTAGGGGCTCCTGTATACATGTACTGTATAGATAGAGTAGGGGGTCCTGTATATACATGTACTGTATAGATGGAGTAGGGGCTCCTGTATATACATGTACTGTATAGATGGAGTAGGGGGTCCTGTATATACATGTACTGTATAGATGGAGTAGGGGGTCCTGTATATACATGTACTGTATAGATGGAGTAGGGGGTCCTGTATATACATGTACTGTATAGATGGAATAGGAGGCCCTGTATATACATGTACTGTACAGATGGAGTAGGGGACCCTGTATATATATGTACTGTATAGATGGAGTAGGGGGTCCTGTATATACATGTGCTGTATAGATGGAGTAGGAGGTCCTGTATATACATGTACTGTATAGATGGAGTAGGGGCTCCTGTATATACATGTACTGTATAGATGGAGTAGGGGGCCCTGTATATACATGTACTGTATAGATGGAGTAGGGGGTCCTGTATATACATGTACTGTATAGATAGAGTAGGGGGTCCTGTATATACATGTACTGTATAGATGGAGTAGGGGGCCCTGTATATACATGTACTGTATAGTTGGAGTAGTGGGTCCTGTATATACATGTACTGTATAGATGGAGTAGGGGGTCCTGTATATACATGTACTGTATAGATGGAGTAGGGGGTCCTGTATATATATGTACTGTATAGATGGAGTAGGGGGTCCTGTATATACATGTACTGTATAGATGGAGTAGGGGGCCCTGTATATACATGTACTGTATAGATGGAGTAGGGGGTCCTGTATATACATGTACTGTATAGATAGAGTAGGGGGTCCTGTATATACATGTCCTGTATAGATGGAGTAGGGGGCCCTGTATATACATGTACTGTATAGATGGAGTAGGGGCTCCTGTATACATGTACTGTATAGATGGAGTAGGGGGTCCTGTATATACATGTACTGTATAGATGGAGTAGGGGGTCCTGTATATACATGTACTGTATAGATGGAGTAGGGGGTCCTGTATATACATGTGCTGTATAGATGGAGTAGGAGGTCCTGTATATACATGTACTGTATAGATGGAGTAGGGGGTCCTGTATACATGTACTGTATAGATGGAGTAGGGGGTCCTGTATACATGTACTGTATAGATGGAGTAGGGGGTCCTGTATACATGTACTGTATAGATGGAGTAGGGGGTCCTGTATGTACATGTACTGTATAGATGGAGTAGGGGGTCCTGTATATATATGTACTGTATACATAGAGTAGGGGGTCCTGTATATACCTGCACTGTATAGATGGAGTAGGGGTCCCTGTATACAAGTACTCAGGGCCGGCCTTAAGGTATACGGCGCCCTGTGCAAAACTTTTTTCGGCGCCCCCCCCCCCCTCCCCCAGGCTGACATAAAGCTCCTACAGCCTCCCACTCCTCCAGACGACACCCAAAACCATCACCCGACCCTCCCAGCCATACACACAACTACTAATTATCCCAGCCATACACACAACTACTACCTCCCCCAGCCATACACACAACTACTATCCCCCAATCCATACACACAACTACTATCCCCACCAGCCATACACACAACTACTACCCCCTCCAGCCATACACACAACTACTACCCCCACCAGCCATACACACAACTACTATCCCCACCAGCCATACAGACAACTACTACCCCCACCAGCCATACACACAACTACTCCCTCCCCCAGCCATACACACAACTACTACCTCCCCCAGCCATACACACAACTACTATCCCCACCAGCCATACACACAACTACTACCCCCTCCAGCCATACACACAACTACTAACTCTCCCAGCCATAAACACAACTACTACCCCCTCCAGCCATACACACAACTACTAACTCTCCCAGCCATACACACAACTA
Source organism: Dendropsophus ebraccatus (assembly GCF_027789765.1). Lineage (NCBI taxonomy): Eukaryota > Metazoa > Chordata > Amphibia > Anura > Hylidae > Dendropsophus > Dendropsophus ebraccatus. The sequence goes on from NC_091455.1 coordinate 212,147,073, forward strand.
CTACCCCCCAGCCTTACACACAACTACTATCCCCACCAGCCATACACACAACTACTACCCCCACCAGCCATAAACACAACTACTACCCCCTCCAGCCATACACACAACTATTAACTCTCCCAGCCATACACACAACTACTACCCCCCAGCCATACACACAACTACTATCCCCACCAGCCATACACACAACTACTACCCCCACCAGCCATACACACAACTACTATCCCCACCAGCCATACAGACAACTACTACCCCCACCAGCCATACACACAACTACTAACTCTCCCAGCCATACACACAACTACTACCTCCCCCAGCCATACACACAACTACTACCCCCCAGCCATACACACAACTACTATCCCCACCAGCCATACACACAACTACTACCCCCTCCAGCCATACACACAACTACTAACTCTCCCAGCCATACACACAACTACTACCCCCCAGCCATACACACAACTACTATCCCCACCAGCCATACACACAACTACTACCCCCTCCAGCCATACACACAACTACTATCCCCACCAGCCATACACACAACTACTACCCCCTCCAGCCATACACACAACTACTAACCCATCCAGCCATACACACAACTACCATCCCCACCAGCCATACAGACAACTACTACCCCCACCAGCCATACAGACAACTACTACCCCCACCAGCCATACAGACAACTACTACCCCCACCAGCCATACAGACAACTACTACTCCCACCAGCCATACAAACAACTACTACCCCCACCAGCCATACTCACAACTACTACCCCCACCAGCCATACACACAACTACTTCCCCCACCAGCCATACACACAACTACTACTTACCCAGCCATACACACAACTACTATCTCCACCAGGCTGGAGGGGGAAGTAGTATCCAGTACACACACATGCACAACTACACATTGAATATACATTATATAACAGAAAACACACCCCATACACATTATATAGTAAACACATATACAATGTCACACATATTTATACCAATTATGCATATATAAACCTCCAGCACACACACACCTACACATTGACTATACATTATATAACAGTACACACACTATGTACATTCTATATACATATACTTGCACTTACATACATCTAGCTGGCAGCTGGTTGTGGATAATGCAGCAGCTGATGACAGGACCGGGCGCCTCATGCTGCCCTATATATGGCCCTATGTGCATCTCCTTGAGAACCCCCCTCTGTGTAGTCCCCCTATAGTATATGCTCCCCCCCTCTCCCTTATAGATACCCCCCATGCTGTCTCCTCTTACAGATGGCCCCCCTGTGTTGTCCCCCTTATAAATGGCCCCTGTGTTGTCCATCCCCTTATAGATGGCCCCCATATTGTCACCCTTATAGATGGCTCCCCCCTGTGTTGTCCATCCCCTTATAGATGGCCCCCGTATTGTCACCCTTATAGATGGCTGCCCCCTGTGTTGTCCATCTCCTTTACAGATGGCCCCCTTATGTTGTCCCGCCTTATGGATTGTCCCCCTTTATAAATAGCCCCCTTACATTGCCCCCCCCCCTTATAGATTGCCCCCTTATGTTGTCCCCCACTTATAGATTGCCCCTTCTGTTGTCTCCTCCCTTATAGATTTACCCCTTCTGTTGTCCCCCACTTATAGATTACCCCCTATTGATTGTCCCCTTCTGTTGTCTCCCCCCTTATAGATTGCCCCTTTCTGTTGTCTCCCCCTTCTGTTGTCCCCCACTTAAAGATTGCCCCCTTCTGTTGTCGCCCCCTTTAGTTGTCTCCCACTTATAGATTGCCCCTTCTGTTGTCTCCCCCCTTAGAGATTGTGCACTTATGTTGTCTCCCCCCCTTATAGGATGCCCCCCCCCCTTGTGCAGGATGTGCAGGTTAAAAAAAAAAACAAAGCACATAACTCACCTGACACCTCGCTCCCCCGCCGCGGCTCTCATCTTCTGCATCGCCCCCGGCCTATGCGCGCTCCCTAAGCACGTCCTGGCACCGCACGCGAGGTCACTTCCTCCGTGGGCCGATACTTCCTCCGTGTTCCGGAAGTACAAGGGCGCCGGCTGAAGCAGAGGTCACTGATGCGTGCTCTGCTGGGGAATCCCCAGGGAGCACGCATCAGTGGGGGGCGGACTGTCCTATCAGTCTTGTGACCGCAAGGTCACAAGCTTGATAGTACAGTATGCGGCGCCCAGGTGGAGGCCGGGAGGAATCACCTCAGGAGGAGGGCGCCGGGCGGCCAGCTAGGGGAACGCTCGGGCAGAAAGACAGCTGCACAGCTGTCTCTCTGCCTTAGCGCCCCCCCAGCTGGCCGGGGGTGATGCGCCCTGTGCAAGCGCACAGGTCGCACACCCCAAAGGCCGGCCCTGCAAGTACTGTATAGATGGAGTAGGGAGTCTACCAGTTATTACTGTGGATGTTGTGAAGCAGCTTCCCTAGCAACCACAACTCCCTGTGAAAATGAAAGCAGTAATCCTATTGGTTGCTAAGGCTCCAACTGCCGTGTCTGCTGCAGCTAATTATATCACCTGTGTTTGCAGTGAGGAGATTTTCCCATTCATCTCTATGGGGCGCCGCCCTTCCCCCTCCCCTCCTGTACATCTGGCGGGGACGGGACCTTCGCATTAACCTTCCCGGGCACCCAATGTACCTGTGTGCTAAATATGGGGTCAAACGGTTCAGGCGTTTGGAAGTCTATAGAGGACAGACAGACAGACAGACAGACTTTCATTTTTATGATATAGATATATAGTATTAGGGGGAGTATTATAGCACCAGTATATAAAGAGCAACAATTATCACCATACATATCACCATCACACTGTTACTGAGCAAATCCTGTATACCCGACCAGTAATACCAGTATACAAGGGGCAACTATTACACCATGACCACTAACATGACCACTATACTGTTACTGACCAAATGCAGTATACTAAGATGAATTATACAAACATTAACAGTAATACCACCACTGCTACTAAATATAATCCACAGTGTAAAGACCAATATCACCTCACAGTGCCCATATAGCAGCAGATATCAGCTGCACACAGACCCTGCACACCATAAGGGATTACAGTATGTGATGTCCCACCACGGGTATTGCTAGTCTGTACTCCCCTTGCAAAAGCCTGTACTCAAAGTCAAGTGGTTAAGATGTTATGCCTAAGTTTTGCCACTAGATGTTGCTAAGTATGTATATCTGTATATATTGCACAGCTGTAGTGAGCAAGGGGTTATTGTTTGTTTGTGATCTTTGCACCAATGAGAGCTGTTCTTCTTCTTCACCTTTCTCTAGTCTTCTTTCTCTTTGCACTCTCCTCTCCACCACTCACAGGAGTTATTACACACCCTGTAGGAAGATGTCACACCAGGAGAGGAAGTGTACACCCACACTAGTTAGTTCTTTTCTGGTTCTTGTAGAGGCAAGACATACAGACCAGAGTCTCCTGCAGAGTTTAGCCAACTGTAGTGTACCTACATGGAAAACACAGACACTCTTTTCTTTCAAGCAACACTTATTCCAACTTTGCAGTGCTAAGCCTAAGAAAGGACAAGTCAGGGATCACCCCAACCCACGCTGTTGAACGTCTCTAAAGGTGCAGGACAGTATACTAAAACTAGAGGAACTGATCCGGATAGAGCAAAGTTGCTACAAGCTTACGTACCGCCCTGCTCTGAGATGCTGGGTGGGAGGTGGGGCTGCTGAAAGACATTCCTAGACACTCTTAGACGGCGGGCCAGACTGCAGGTGGGGCTTGCATCGCCCGCACTGAGACGCAATGTGGGATGAGAGGAGGGGGAGGAGGAGGGGACAGGACGTTGGCAGGGGGATACGCCACTGGGAGCGCAAGTCCTGTAGCGCTGCAAAGTTCAACACTGGCCCCCTGTGGTCCGATCCAGTCTTCCTCCTAGCCCGGTGACTCCCTTTCCCTACGGGGGAGGGAGTGGCCGGTTCAGAAGGAGCACAGGACCAACCCACAAAGGCCATCAGCCCTTCTGGTATTTGCCCAGAATGCCAGATGGCCAGTCCTGCCCTGCCTACTGGTGTCACATGTCGCTGCAATGCTGCAATGATCACTTTACAGCAGCTCATCCTATCAGGTCTTGTGTCAGCTTAGTTTTAGCCCCAGTGGTGAGAATGAGAACTGCAAGATTTCAGGATTATTTTATAATATAAATAGAAAAAAAAGGAAAATTAGAAAAAAAAAAAAGTCATCAAAAATTCTTAAAAAATATGTTTAACATTAAAACATTATTTAAACCAGAAGTCATTTTCTGATGACACATTCTCTTTAAGCAGTGAGAGCGGAGATGAAGAGGCAGAGCGTGTGCTACCGCGCACATCTGCCCCTTCATTCTAATGGACAGCGGGGTTATTTACAATATTAGTCACTATAGGAGGAGATTTATTAAACATGGTGTAAAGTGAGACTGGCTCAGTCGCCCCCGGGAACCAATCAGATTCCACCTTTCATTCCTCACAGACTCTTTGGAAAATGAAAGGTGGAATCTGATTGGTTGTTAGGGGCGACCGAGCCAGTCTCACTTTACACCATGTTTGATAAATCTCCCCCTCTGTTTGTATTTAATACATTGTGTGTAATGAGTCAGATAGAGATAGATAATATCTATCTATTATCTATCTAACTATCATCTATCTATTATCTATTATCTATCTATCTATCTATCTATCTCCTATCTATCTCCTATCTATCTATCTATCTCCTATCTATCTCCTATCTATCTATCTATCTATCTATCTATCTATCTATCCATCCATCCATCCATCCATCCATCCATCCATCCATCCATCCATCCATCTATCTATCTATCTATCTATCTATCTATCTCCTATCTATCTATCTATCTATCTATCTATCTATCTATCTATCTCCTATCTATCTCCTATCTATCTATCTATCTATCTATCTATCTATCTATCTATCTATCTATCTATCTCCTATCTATCTCCTATCTATCTATCTATCTATCTATCTATCTATCTATCTATCTATCTATTATCTATCTATCTATCTATCTATCTATCTATCTATCTATCTATCTATCTATCTATCTATCTATTCTTGCAGTCACCAACCTCCTTCCTTCATGCAGGCCTCCTCACATTGCTTCTTAGAATAAAATCGGTTGCCGACTCTTGAAGTGCCCTTGAATTGGGCCGATTTGCACGTGTTTGTTGCGGAATCATAGTAATATTCTGTAAAAGTTTTTTTTCCAATTCCAGGACTCCTAGACATTAGACATCTCGGTTCTGAAACAAACATCAGATTGATATAGAGTTAAATAGTTAAACAGGTTATAATACAGAGAAGAATAACTCTCCTAACACTATAGCATGGAGGTAAAACAAAGCCATGTGGGGAATAGAGCGCCCCCTCTGGTCACCTCAGAAAAGATGTCAGTAACATAAACAACATATCCCGGCATAATACAATATAATGTAACCAACAAATACATAGAGCAAATGGATTGTTATTTGTCCCCTCAGACCTTCCGTATTAGATCAGCGGGGTTCTGACTACAGATCAGCTGCCGGCCTCTTCATTGATAGTAGTAGTGGTGACAGTGCAGGTACTGCAGGTGATGTCAGAGAACAGAGAATACTGCAGTACCGTGCACAGTCACTGCTAATCCAAAGAATGGGAGGAGACTGAACTTCCTGCAGAAAACTGTGTGTATAATCCGCACCACAATGCAACGTAAGAAACCACTCTCTCATACAATGCTTATTATTAGCCAAAATGTTGCATTATGGTGCGGATTATAGAGACGGTTTTCTACAGGAAGTGCAGTCTCCTGCTCATTTTCTGGATTATCCTGAGGAAGTCTATCTATCTATCTCCTATCTATCTATTTATCTATCTATCTATCTCCTATCTATCTATCTATCTATCTATCTATCTATCTATCTATCTATCTATCTCCTATCTGTTTGTCTATCCATCCATCCATTCATCTGACTATATATACCTTGCTCAGCTTGTGAGAGCAGCAAGAAGCAGGCGGCGAGGACAAGTAGGACAGCAGAAGTCTTCATGGCTGGAGACAAGGAGACACAGAGGAGCTGAAGGATGAGGAATCTTCTGTAAATCGGATTGAATATTCAGACTTTTATAGCAGTGAAGTAAATGGAGCTCCGGTAACTGTGGCTGCTGATGGTCACACCGCAGCCCTGTGACATCTGTCTGATGAGAGTTCTGCTCCGGGGCACCAGTCACACTGCTGTTTATTCTCTTACAGGTTTTCTCACGGATAATGTCTCTTATTTATTTTAAAGAGAAAACTTCTATACTACTATACTATAGCTGATTTATCCCATGGTCAGATGTTATTGTGTTTTCTTCCACCCCCTGAGACATTTTGGGGGGGATGTATCTGTGCAAGCAGGTGGTTCTTTCTATGGTCTGCGCAAAATTTTACGGATGTTCCACAAAAATGATCATGAAGCATCCTACAGCGAGTGCTTCACTGAATAGCTTACAATACAGAATACAGATACATGCAGTCTACATACTCCATCCTCAGATTAACCCCGTGACTTGTTATATAAGAGTAGTGCCGCCCTACACATACATTCAGCCGCAGAGGCACATGGGTTCTGGGACACTACATGACATACAATCCATCAATACTGATGGCATACTGAATGTATTCTGCCTATATCCGCTCTGTGTGCTGTGCAGGGGGGACTCTGTGTGCCGGGCAGGGGGGACTCTGTGTGCTGTGCAGGGGGGACTCTGTGTGCCGGGCAGGGGGGACTCTGTGTGCCAGGCAGGTGCTGCTGTTGCTCATTATACATCATCCCTCCTGCCCAGCACACAGAGTGCCACTGTCAGCAATGTACAGCTGCTGGGAGAGGCGCTGAGAGTCTGCACCAGAAAACCATATACCAGGCCAGCGCCCCCGCTCCAACTGCATCTTTGATAGATGCCCCCCCTGAGCTACACCCCTGTGCTGATGGAAATAAGGAGACTACTTTAGGAGCTGAATGCAGCAAACACTACCCCCTGTGGTAAATGTGCGGTGTCCCGGAGGAACAGCAACACAGGGGGCAGATGTTGGGAAGATGGAGCAACACACGGGCACTTGTCACGGTAGCCAGGGGTGGGACCAGCTTGCCACCTCTGGAGTGGAGAGGAGTGTGTGCTGAGAGTCCCAACCTAGGGTAGAAGTGTGCTCTGCCGGAACTTTAGAAGAAGAAGAAGTAGAATACTTAAGACTTGAAAGTAAACTTTTACTTGTGCCCGCGATTCGACCTTAACTGTCGTGTACCCCTTGTTTTCCCACCAGTGTCGGGTGACCCATCCTATGAGGGTGACACAAGCCTCAGACCTTGTTACCTAAGTTGAGCAAAGTGGCCAATTTACCTTGTTACACCTGCACTGCCAGATAGAGTATGCAGGCTTATAGCCACTTTGCTCTATCCGGATCAGTTCCTCTGCTATAGGATACCGTCCTGCACCTTTAGACTTGTTCCCGGTGTGGGTTGGGGTTTCTCTGACTTGTTCTCTGCCTTGAGTAGTTTAGCACTGCATAGTGTGTAGAAGTGCTGCATTCAAGAAACGGGTGTCTGAGTCTCCCATGTGTGTCTGCTCTACACAGGAACCTGACTAAGACTGTGAACTAGTTCTGGAGTGGGGACCTGGCCAAAGGCCAGCTGGAGACTCCACTCTTAGCTTTATATTGTGTTCCTTTGCTTCTAGGGAGGCCGCTCCTCCCTCATATTGATGATGTAACCTGATGTGATGCATGTACCTTTGTATGTATATGTGCCTTTCCTTTGTTGTTACATAACTCTAAAAGTCTAATAAATTCGGATTTACAAGAAAAAAAGCCAGTGCCCAGCTGGACCATGGTAGGCACCAACTTGTCTTGTGTCCTCTTTGTACTGCGACCAGACTAAGACTGACTAAGAATGGGTGTATGCTTCCTCTCCCTTTGTGACAACTTCCTACAGGACGGGAAATGTCCCCTGTGAGTGGTGGAGAAGAGAGCATAGAAAGAAAGGAACTTAGAGATAGGTAGAGAAGAAGAGAAGGTCCTCATTGGTGTACAGACTACAACAAACATTAGCCCTTTAGTTAACTGCAGCTGTGCAAAATATAAGTACAGTTACATACAATAGTGACATCTTGGCAAAACTAAAGGACTACTTCACTGCCACAGTTACTTGAAGTACAGACTTTTGCGAGGGGTGTATCATACTAGTAAAACCCATGGTGGGACACCACAGTTGAGAAAGCAAGGTTAAGTTTGGGTAGTGCAGCTACGGATCAGGGGCCTATTCAGCCATAGTGGTTCAGCTGGGTCTGTTAGAAGAAAGTCCTCAATCCACAGGAAAAGTCATCCGCCTGCACTGCTACACGGGCACGGAATGACACATGATCAGGGAGTTCAGGTCCACGTAGTGGGAGAGCTAGTTGTTCAGGAAGACCCTGAAGGGACACACTAGCAACTTGCAGAGATTCTGCCTTTGCATTTAGCTACTGACATGTTTGGTTCCTCAGTTACTTGTAGAATCCTTCAAAGGTAGCAGAAGATGAGAAACAGTCCCCTAGAGTGAATAGGTTAGTCACATCCTTCACTGCAGTCCCTCCACCCGGTGCTCTAGCCCGCATGGCTAGGATCTAGTAGCAAGAAGAAATAACAAAAGTCCTGTAGAAGGCTCCTGACGCAGACCAGGGCCTGGAAGAACACGGTCAGCAGGCTCTGCGAAGATACTCTCTCTCATCCACTGTAAGGAACGAAACCCATTAGTCCCCCCACTACACTATTGTCAGGGCAGGATGGTACGGACACGACAAGATAGTGGGGCCACCAGGTTCAGCTGAAGCATTAAAATCCTGCAGAAGTTAGATTACTGCATTGCTGGATGAAAAGCAATCGGGTGTGTCACAACAAACCAGGCCTTCTCCCTAGTACTTTGAGAAGTGGAGGAGGGTTGTACCTAGGCGTTGGGTATTGGCTGGGCAGCGTCATAAAGGGGCAGGGGATTCCTGCTTCAGCCCTGGCCTGGTACCCGTGGATAGAACGGCGCCGAAAGAACGGCCCCTGTCATCCCTCAGTGGGCTACAGAAATGCTTTAACATGCGGAGGTGACTGTCTCTATGATAGGTGGCAGTCTGCCCCTCACAGCAGCACTACTGCACAGAGGAAGCACAGAGCAGTAGTGGAGGGAGCTGGAGGCTCCTTACACCAGTGTCTCCAGGCACACACAGGTCTGTCGGTGGTGCTATGTGTATGGGGAGAATGCCCACCCCTAGCCTTAAGCCCGGGGCAGCAGCCCCCCATGCTCCCCTATTGCTGTGCCCCTGCTTTATGCCTACAGTGTCCTGGAGTGGGTGTCCACTGCTATTGTCACAGCATGTATAGGTTGGTTCTGTATGTTATAGGTTCAGGGGCTGAAACCGGTAGAATGCTACTCCCGCCACTAGGTGTCACTCTACTATTCGGTCTAAATTGTCTTAAGGGTCACTGTATGTCACTATACTATACAGTCTAAATTGTCTTAAGGGTTAACTAATATATATATAACTAATAGATATATAGTGGGGTTAGGTAGTTGAGGGGAGTAGTGATTATTGCACACCCCATGGTCACATCATGAGTGTGTGAGGGATCTGTCACCCCATGGGCAGCCTGGTGACACAATCGCTGAGTGCCAATGAATCCCCCCCCAGGCCTGCCATGTATATACCAGTATATAGCTGTGCTAGAACCATGGCTGTACACATTGCCTGTCAGAATCGTGCTAACAAGGGATGTCGTTTTCATGGGAATCTCGTATCTCGTACGAGAATGGGGGATACTCTGCTGTATGGCCCCTACATGAGGCGCTGTATAACACTGGGATGGGGGGGGGGGTGTACCCCTGTACGGTGACTAGTCAGCTCTGATGGAATAATGACTACAGACACAAGACACATGCGATTATTTATTATATATCTGCCACATTATATCACATACAGCCAGTGTCGGACTGGGGTACCTTGGCCCACCAGGGAAATTGATTCTTGGGGCCCACCCAACATATAAAGACATAATCAGCGCCAAACCTTTCACGTTAGTACAGCGACTTTGCATAGAGCTGTGTATGTGACCAGTGATACTAGTGCACTGCCAGTCACTTATACAGTTGTTACTGATTTATGCAGTTGTGGTAAAACTGCACCATTTATGTAGAAACTTTAATGAAATTCCAACAATATTGCTGTAAAAACACATAAAAAATGTCATGTGTGAACACAGCCTCAGAAGATGAAGGAAAAAATGACCATCTAGTCTGCTCCTCTATTACAATCTCCAGCAGAGGAGACCCATGACGGTTTTGCCTCACCACAAGCTGTTGGGCTGGAATAAGACTTTAAAGGACCATCATGAATCAGTGGTCATTAAAGCGTTAAAGGGGTACTCTGGTAAAAAAAAAAATATTTTTTTTAAATCTGATATCAGAAGTTACAGATTAGTAAATTACTTCTAATTGAAAATCTTCAGTCTTCCAGTACTAATCAGCTGCTGTATGCCCTGCAGGAAGTGGTGTATACAGTGTGACACAGTGCTCTCTGCTGCCACCTCTGTCCATGTCAGGAACTGTCCAGAGCAGCAGCAAATCCCCATAGAAAACCTCTCCTGCTCTGGAGAGTTCCTGACATGGAGAGAGGTGGCATCAGAGAGTACTGTGTCAGACTCAAAAGAATACACCACTTCCTGCAGGACATACAGCAGCTAATAAGTACTGGAAGACTGGAGATTTTTTAATTAGAAGTAATAAACAAATTTGTATAACTTCCTCACACCAGTTAGTTTGAAAAAATATTTTTCACTGGAGTACCCCTTTAAGGTCAATACAAAATGTCAGACAGATGTGATTAAAAGTTTAATCTGTCTCAGGGTTGAGACACCCAACAATGTCCAGAATGTCACTCAGTCCATCACAATGCAAGTGAGGGTCTGAGCACTCATTATAGGAGATGGGTTCCATTATAGTCTATGGGCCCGTCATGTGTAACATGACTGATGGAGTGATGATCTAGCCACCACAGGAGGTCTCAGCACTGACACCCCGACTGATCGAAACATTTTACATGTCTGCATGATGTCAAAAGTTTTTATAATTGCAGTGGAAAGAAAGCGGTAAGCATGGTGTCACACCGCTAGGTTCACACAGTAGTTTGGTCATTTTTTTGTAACCAAAACCGGGAGTGGATTTGAAGCACAGAAAGGCTCTGTTCACACACTGTTAAAATTTAAAATAACGCCAATTATTTGCCATTAAATGGCGGTTGTGCAGGAGATCCGTGAGGCTTGGGCGCTGATCAGCTGATTCAGGATTCTCACATCAAAGATGATAGGAGTTGTAGTAGACGTAGGAGTAAGATTTAAATCAATGGATAATGTGTTTCTAAGGGAATCCTCAATAGATCTGATGATCTCATCTGATGAAACCCGTCATCCATTGATTAAAGCATTACTGTTATATCTACTACAACACCTATCATCTGTGATGTGAGAATCCTCAGCTGATCAGAGCCCAAGCCTCACGGATCTCCGGCACAACTGGACCTCCAAAGTGTGAACTTCTCATCACATACATACAGTATACATATATACACAAATAGTCATACTGCAGCCATACACACTGTATACATATATACACAAATAGACATACTGCAGACATACATACTGTATACATATATACTCAAATAGACATACTGCAGACATACACACTGTATACATATATACACAAATAGACATACTGCAGACATACACACTGTATACATATATACACAAATAGACATACTGCAGACATACACACGGTATACATATATACACAAATAGACATACTGCAGACATACACACTGTATACATATATACACAAATAGACATACTGCAGACATACACACGGTATACATATATACACAAATAGACATACTGCAGCCATACATACTCTATACATATATACACAAATAGACATACTGCAGACATACACACTGTATACATATATACACAAATAGACATACTGCAGACATACACACTGTATACATATATACACAAATAGACATACTGCAGACATACACACTGTATACATACATATATACACAAATAGACATACTGCAGCCATACACACTGTATACATATATACACAGACATACTGCAGACATACACACTGTATACATATATACACAAATAGACATACTGCAGCCATACACACTGTATACATATATACACAGACATACTGCAGCCATACACACTATATACATATATACACAAATAGACATACTGCAGCCATACATACAGTATACATATATACACAAATAGACATACTGCAGCCATACACACTGTATACATATATACACAGACATACTGCAGACATACACACTGTATACATATATACACAAATAGACATACTGCAGCCATACACACTGTATACATATATACACAAATAGACATACTGCAGCCATACACACTGTATACATATATACACAAATAGACATACTGCAGACATACATACTGTATACATATATACACAAATAGACATACTGCAGCCATACACACTGTATACATATATACACAAATAGACATACTGCAGACATACATACTGTATACATATATACACAAATAGACATACTGCAGCCATACACACTGTATACATATATACACAAATAGACATACTGCAGACATACATACTGTATACATATATACACAAATAGACATACTGCAGACACACACACTGTATACATATATACACAAATAGACATACTGCAGCCATACACAAACATGCAGACACAACACACCTTACATATATACATCTAATCATACTAACACACACAGACTCACCAACATGGATACACAGATACAAAAGCATGCAGATTACACATATAAACTATCTATAGAACTACATTACATAATATACACTATATACATGATAGAAAACACACACACACACACACACATATATATATATATCACTCACATGCATAAACACATGACACACGTACAGACACACACTGATGACAGATAGACAAGTATATACACACACACTAACATGTTTAGCAGGGCAGGAGGCTTCAGTCTTCTTGTCTCCATCTTCTCTTCTCCCAGCCAGGCCGGGCAGCCTGCAGCCTCTCCCCATCTCCTGTGCACCGACTGCACACAGCAACAGGAGAGTCACGTGATTGCAGAGGGGAGGGGGGATGGAGGAGGCCCTGCTGCTGCTGCTGCCGCTCTCCTGACAGGCAGGAAGAGGTCAGCGCTGAGGCCCAGAGCTGATGTAAGGGAGTCAGGTGAGCAGGGGGAGGGGAGGGAGAGCCCATGATTACAGAGAGAACGGGCCCTGATGCCGTGCTGAACTCACCCAGCAGTGTGGGAGCCAGCAGGGGGCCCCCTTGAGCTCCCGACACTAGGCAGCTTCCAAACGGGAGGCCCCTCTCTGGCTTAGGGGAAGGGCCCTGCAAGAGGGAGGAGGGGGTGGGGCCCACCGGGGGATCCCCCGGCTCCCCGGTGGCCCAGTCCGACCCTGCATACAGCTTATCAATAGGAATTCCCCATGTGCTGTCTGTGTGACCTGCAGGTTTATCATTCGGAAGTCTCAGCACCTGGAGGAGAGAACACACAAGGGGTTAATGACATGATATAACTTATAATAGATACATATGCTATATACATCCAGAGGAGGAGCTCGGCTTTCCCTCACTTGGGGCGGTGATTGGGTTTGGCCGCTCCTCCATCTGTAGATCTCTACCCGCCACCGAGTCATGTGACACAATGTTCCCTATATTCCTACCCTTGTGTGTAATAAGGGTCACACACGCACAACCTTATACACTATCGCCATCTCTATAGTGGCCTCCATGTTCACTATACACACAAGATTCTCTCTGTTGCCCTTAGCGACCAATCACAGCTCAGCTCTCACTTTACCAGAGCAATGTGAGAAATGAAAGCTGAGCTGTGATTGGTTGCTATCAGTGTAGCACTATGTATATGCTCTGTATGGCCTCTAGGGGTCTCACTACTTATATTGTTCATATGGTTCAACTGTACTGTGATATCTTGTTGGTAGTTGTTCTTTAGTTTACCTCATGTGAAATGGCAGCTGAATAAAATGTCTGCTACTCACAACACTGTCTGAGCCTCTGGATAAAGCACCAACTAACAGAACATGGCGGCAGCTGGGTACAGGACCTCTGAATAGAAAGTGCTGTCTGCAAATACAGATTGTGTGAAGCTACAACTGTACAGTGAATCACAGCAACTGTAAGTACAGATCCCCTCACATACTGCACTATGGAGACTGGCCTGAAACCCCCTCAGAGACTGGATGTCACTTCTTCTAATCTCTCACAGACATGGAGACACTGGAAGGAAGAGCTTACTCTGTATGTGGATCTGACAGTGGCCGCCAGAGATGAGCACAGGAAAGTAAAGCTGTTTTACTACTTAGTTGGGGAAAAGGGCAGAGAAATAGCCCAGACCCTGCTCCCAGACAGCACCGACAGCCTGGCACTGACAGATATACCACACAGACAGCCTGGCACTGACAGATATACCACACCGACAGCCTGGCACTGACAGATATACCACACAGACAGCCTGGCACTGACAGATATACCACTCAGACAGCCTGGCACTGACAGATATACCACACAGACAGCCTGGCACTGACAGATATACCACACGGACAGCCTGGCACTGACAGATATACCACACAGACAGCCTGGCACTGACAGATATACCACACGGACAGCCTGGCACTGACAGATATACCACACGGACAGCCTGGCACTGACAGATATACCACACGGACAGCCTGGCACTGACAGATATACCACACAGACAGCCTGGCACTGACAGATATACCACACGGACAGCCTGGCACTGACAGATATACCACACGGACAGCCTGGCACTGACAGATATACCACACAGACAGCCTGGCACTGACAGATATACCACACGGACAGCCTGGCACTGACAGATATACCACACGGACAGCCTGGCACTGACAGATATACCACACGGACAGCCTGGCACTGACAGATATACCACACGGACAGCTTGGCACTGACAGATATACCACACAGACAGCCTGGCACTGACAGATATACCGCACAGACAGCCTGGCACTGACAGATATACCACACAGACAGCCTGGCACTGACAGATATACCACACGGACAGCCTGGCACTGACAGATATACCACACGGACAGCCTGGCACTGACAGATATACCACACGGACAGCCTGGCACTGACAGATATACCACACGGACAGCCTGGCACTGACAGATATACCACACAGACAGCCTGGCACTGACAGATATACCACACAGACAGCCTGGCACTGACAGATATACCACACAGACAGCCTGGCACTGACAGACATACTGCAGGCATTTGATGAACACTGTGACCCCAAAAAGAATGAACTAAGATAAACTCTAAAATTGTAAACATAAACATATAGGGAATAGCTATAAGTCATATATAATCCTTGAGGTGGACTGGTTTTCTGATGGTTCTGCCAGCTCGCGTAACATACGGGGTTTCCTCACCCACATCTGGGTGCTCTTATTCAGGCAAACTACTTTCTAGGACTGGCTGTCTTTGGCTAGAGGTCTCCGCCTGCTCCCCAACATTCTCTGTTTCGTTGTGGCCTGTATTCATAGTCTCATTGCTTTCAGTGTCCATATACTGCTCCATAGATCCTGTATCATCTCTTACTTGTGTTTTTCTCAGATGTCTCCGATTTCTCCTCAATCTTCTTCCTTCCTCTGTGAGAATTTCATAAACAGCGGGACATAACCCCAAAATTGGGAATGTCCTGCCCACCATACTGCCAAGTGTCACAGATTTTAAATTGAATATCTATCTATTCGTTAATTATTACTTATCTATCATCTATCCATCAATTGTCTATCTATCTATCTATCTATCTATCTATCTATCTATTTATCTATCTCCTATCTATCTATCTAATATCTATCTATCTGTCTATCTTTCTATTATCTATCTCCTATCTATCTCCTATCTATCAATCATCTATCTATCTATCTATCTATCTATCTATCTATCTATCTCCTATCTATCTCCTATCTATCAATCATCTATCTATCTATCTATCTATCTATCTCCTATCTATCTATCAATCATCTATCTATCTATCTATCTATCTATCTATCTATCTATCTATCTATCGAGGAGAGAGGAGCCGCACTTCTTCACAGGTGTAGCTGGTGCAGTTGGATGCAAATCCCTTGGCTGGGGGGATCCCCAAGTATCACACGAAAATCCAAAGCACTCCAGCATAAGGTGAAAAAAGGTGGTGGTTTATTACAAAAATGTGCAGAAACACAGGATGCAACGTTTCAGTTCTCTCACAGAACCATTTTCAAGCTTGAAAATGTTTCTGTGAGAGAACTGAAATGTTGCATCCTGTGTTTCTGCACATTTTTGTAATAAACCACCACCTTTTTTCACCTTATGCTGGAGGGCTCTGGATTTTCGTGTGATATCTATCTATCTATCTATCTATCTATCTATCTATCTATCTATCTATCTGTCTATCTATCTATCTATCTAATATCTATCTGCTATCTCCTATCTATCTCCTATCTATCTATCTATCTATCTATCTATCTATCTATCTATCTATCTATCTATCTATCATCTATCTATCTATCTATCATCTATCTATCTATCTATCTATCTATCTATCTATCTCCTATCTATCTATCTATCTATCTATCTATCTATCTATCTATCTATCTATCTATCTCCTATCTATCTATCTATATCCTATCTATCTATCTATCTATCTATCTATCTCCTATCTATCTATCATCTATCTATTCTTGCAGCCACCAACCTTAATCATTTATGCAGGCTTCCTCACAATCCTGCAGGATTAAAAATCGGTTGCCAGTACTTTGCGTTCCCCTGAACTGGGCCGATTTATATGACTTTGTTGTGGAATCATAGTAATAATCTATAAAAATTCTATGTCCAATTCCAGGATTCCGAGGTAAGAGACATCTCGGTTCTGAAACAAACATCAGATTGATATAGAGTTATATAGTTGAACTGGTTATAATACAGAAAAGAATAACTGTCCCAACACTATAGCATGGAGGTAAAAAAAAAAACCTCTGGTCACCTCAGAAAAGATGTCAGTGACATAAACAACATATCCCGGCATAATACAATGTAATGTAACCAACAAATACATAGAGCAAATGGATTGTTATTTGTCCCCTCAGACCTTCCGTATTAGACCAGCGGGGGTCTGACTACAGATCAGCTGCCGGCCTCTTCATTGTTTACCAGAACTTAAAGCAGGGCCGGCTCCAGGTTTTTGTGGGTCCTTGGGCGACAGAGCCTCAGCAGGCTGGGGGAATCAGGAAGAGCGAGATACCGCCAGGCCTGGAGAGTCAGAAAATGACACCCCAGGACTGGGCAGTAGCAGGCTGGTATTACTAGGATGGCAGAGGCTAAAATAAATACCTCTTGCCACTATGATAGCATCAGGCTGCTGCTGCTTGGCTTTGTATCTGGCTGCTTATAGAAAATAGGGGGGGGAAACTCCTGCATTAGTTTAATCATAAAAAAATGTGTGAGGTCCATAAGCAGCCTGATACAAGCCTAATAATACCAGCCTGCTACTGCCCAGTCCTGGACCGTCATTTTCTGACCCTCCAGGCCTGACAGTATCTGGTTCTTCTATGTACCCCTGGTGGTGACAGGTACCGGGATAATAAGTGTAGTTAGTGTTAGCTGTTCTGTGGGCGAACGCTAGGCCCTGGATTAGTAATGGACGCTGTCTATTAAATGGCTTCCACTACTTAGGCAAAAATAAGTAAGGGAAGAAAACAACAGCTTTAAAACAATCTTTATTAAAAATGAATTGTGCAATATGGGGGTGCGGCTGGCATCCTGACATCACTAGATGGCCTTAGCTGGCTCTAAGTCGTAGGGGGTGGGGTCTTCGCGGTGTGACCGGCATGACTCTGCGGTGGGTGTGCGGCGCAGTCCTGCATTCCAAGGGGCATGTGGCAAGTTCCGGGGAGCCCCTTTAGGTGCTGTGGGTCGTGGCACTTACGAATACGAGGATGCAGACACGAGTGCCAGGTAACACTGAGAGCCACAACCCCCACTGATCTAATATTGATGGCCTATCCTGAGGATAAGCAATACATTAAAAAACAGAAGCAGAAGACTGAACTTCCTGTGGAAAACCAAATGTATAATCCGCACCACAATGCTAATAAACCTTTCTTATGCCATGCTTTTCATTAGCCAAAACATTGCATTGTGGTGCGGATTATAGACACGGTTTTCTACAGGAAGTGCAGTCTCCTGCTCATTTTCTAGATTATCCTGAGGATATCTATCTATCTATCTATCTATCTATCTATCTATCTATCTTCTATCTATCTATCTATCTATCTATCTATCTATCTATCTTCTATCTATCTATCTATCTATCTATCTATCTATCTATCTATCTCCTATCTATCTATCTATCTATCTATCTATCTATCTATCTCCTATCTATCTATCTATCTATCTATCTATCTATCTATCTATAAGAAGAAAATGAGCAGCACTGCTGATATGGATTACTAGTCCTGGTCCTGACCTCAGACCAGTACAATATAGTAGAGGAAAGTCCGCGGCACACAAGGTAACGGTGAAAGAGTCTGGGGTTTATTCAAATAATAGTGCAGCAATCCATAGACGCAACGTTTCGGTGGTATCTCGCCACCATTTTCAAGCGCTTGAAAATGGTGGCGAGATACCACCGAAACATTGCGTCTATCGATTCCTGCACTATTATTTGAATAAACCCCAGACTCTTTCACCGTTACCTTGTGTGCCGCGGACTTTCCTCTACTATCTATCTATCTATCTATCTATCTATCTATCTATCTATCTATCTATCATCTATATATCTCCTATCTATCTATCTATCTATCTATCTATCTATCTATCTATCTATCTATCTATCTATCAAGTTGTCTATCTCCTATTATCTATCTATCTATCTATCTATCTATCTATCTATCTATCTATCTATCTCCTATCTATCTATCTCCTATCTATCTATCTATCATCTATATATCTCCTATCTATCTATCTATCTATCTATCTATCTATCTATCTATCTATCTATCTATCTCCTATCTATCTATCTATCTATCTATCTATCTATCTATCTCCTATTATCTATCTATCTATCTATCTGGTTGTCTATCCATCCATCCGTCTATATATACCTGGAGCAGCTTGTGAGAGCAGCAAGAAGCAGGCGGCGAGGACAAGCAGGACAGCAGAAGTCTTCATGGCTGGTGGGGAGGAGACATCGAGGAGCTGAAGGATGAGGAATCTTCTGTAAACCGGATGGAAAGTAAATAATTTTTTAGCATTGAAGTAAATGGAGCTCCGGTAACTGTGGCTGCTGATGTTCACACTGCACACCTGTGACACCTGTCTGATGAGAGTTCTGCTCCGGGGCACCAGTCACACTGCTGTTTATTCTCTTACAGGTTTTCCCATGGGTATTTGCTGTGGCCCAGGCTTAGATGTGAGGTGGTGGTACAGCAAGGTGGGCTTGGGTGCACTTGGCCACTTGTCACGGTGGCCAGGGTTGGTGTTAGAACCCTCCCCGGACATACAGGCACTGCGCGTATCCCAAGTGTGAGGTGTAGGTGCGGCAACACAAAACTAGGACAGAGTCCACCTTTTAGCCAGAATAACCTTTTACTTGGAAATACTTCAGTGCAATTCAATACAGATTCAGTCGGAACCGTTTCAAGAGCAGGATCAGGTGACCGGAGTGACGTATAAGAGGAGTGGTGGGATTGCGGCTGGCTCGGGGTAGTGGGGCCCTGTCTAGCCTCCTTCAGCTGTGGGGCATAAAGTAGACTGACGGTATAATACCTCCTGCAGACCGTGGGCAGCGCTTCTGTACAGGGGCTGGCCGGCAAATTTTACCCCAAGCACACAGAAATGACCCATGAGTAGCAGGCTAGCGGCCCATCCTTCAAGAACCACTCTTACCTATTATTACCCACTCCACATTAGTGCGGGGAAGGTAGATGCCACACTATATATATATATATATATATATATATATATGTATATAAGAAACAAATATTCTCCCCTCACTGTGACCATAGTAAGTAATACTACCATACTATAACTGAAATCCAGTATACCAAGACCAATAATAACAGAATATAGGGAACAAATATTATCACAACACCTCAGCCACCACCATTACCATCCCCACACCATTACTACATAACATCCACTGTACAAATACCAGGATCATCCCCATACACTGGCCCATACAGAGGTAGACACCAATGGTATACAGGCTCTGCACTCCATGTAAGTGATTACAGTGCAGTTACCAATGACTCAAAGGTAACGTCTTCCCTGATTGCAGTCACTCACCTTTCACTTTCTTCTCCATCTTGCCCAACCATCATGAAGACTTTTCCCAGATACAACTTGTCTCCACAGAATCTGTCAAATAAAAAGTAATGATGTTTCCTGTACTGCTGTGCCCTTCCATATAGTAATAATGCCCCTTGTGCTGTGCCCCTAATGTCCCCCTGCTGTGTCCCCAAAGAAATAATGTCCCCTGTCCTGCTGTGTCACCTTATAGTAATGGCGTCCTCCTACTGTGTCCCCATAGTAATAATGCCCCCTGCTGTGTCCTCCATAAAGTAATAATGTCCCCCTGCTTTGCGCCATAGTAATAATGTACCCCTGCTGTGTCCCTATAGTAATAATGCCCGCTATGTTGTGTTCCCATAGTAATAATGCCCACTGTGCTGTACCGCCATAGTAATAATGTCCCCCTGCTGTGCCCTCCATATAGTAATAATGTCACACTGCTGTGTCTCCATAGTAATAATGCCTCCTGCTGTGCCTTCCATTTGGTAATAATGTCTTGGCTGTCTTTTCCAAACTGTCAACTGGTGACGTCATATCATCGAGTCTGCTGGAGAGATTACATCCCGGCCTCTGAGATACAGCTGAGTTAGGTTAGGGCAGGCAGCGGCACAGAGCTCAGTGATGGAGGGGGAGGGTAGGCGGCCGTGCAGCAGAGCACAGGAGGGGGACAAGCAGCCACAGCCCAGCCCTGAGGCCAGTGGCTGCAGTGCAGCCCCATAATGTACTGGGGGAAGACTGGCCCAGGGGGCAAATGTGGTTGGTCGGAATATAGCTCAGCCAGATGTTAGGTTGTCGTGAAGCCAGTGCTGCTTGGGCACACAGGTATGGTGGCACACCTGCTTTTATTTTGGATAAGCTGGCTATACACTTTCTCCTGTGGTTAGTAACCTGCCGGGCCGTTTGGGGGTCCCTTGGGAGCTTATCACTGTGGTCCAGAGTGGAGTTTTGACCCACACGGACTAATGGTACCACCACCCACAAAAAGGGGAGATGACCCAAGGAGAATGCAATAGCTGTGTAGGAGCTTATACTGCTAACTGCTAACTTATACTGCTAACAATGGCTTGGGGCCATTCAGGTAGCACTATTGACAGTTCATTATGAGAGTTTTAGTTCTGCAACAGATTAGAGGATGACACAGTGTAGGAGGGGGGAAGAACTACATCTCCCAGCATGGCGTCTGGAAATATGCAGGACTACATCTCCCAGCATGGTGTGTGGTAATATGCAGGACTACACCTCCCAGCATGGTGTGTAGTAATATGCAGGAGTACATCTCCCAGCATGCTGTGTGGCAATATACAGAATTTCATCTCCCAGCATGCTGTGAGTTAATATGCAGGACTACATATCCCAGCATGCTGTATAGGGTAAGCTGTCTCCCAACATGTTGTGTGGGGTAATATGCAGAATTACATGACATTATGGTTGTTGTAGTTCTGCAATAGATAAGACAATGACACAATACACGAAGCTGAGACGGTGGCACAGTGCACTAGCAGCCATGTGGGTACGTAGGGCTCACAATACGTCACATGGCATGGCATTGTAGGTCTCTCTTGTGGCCGGAGGCGGCTGTTACCCTCCAGTCAAAAGAGCCCTCTCCATAGACTTACTTATCTTGCCCACCACAGCATTAGTTTGTTCTCCCAGCTCTCTGGTGCACGAGCGATGTGCCGGGGGAGTGCGCCGGGCCAGGTGAGTATGTTGGAGGAGCCCTTACAGTTTTTCGCTATGGGGCCCCATGAATCCTAGTTACGCCCCTGCACAGGCCTCTGCAGATTATCTCACCATCATGGAGGAGAGGAGGGGCTGTCAGCAGCAGGATCCCTGACATGTCAGTGTGCTGAGGGTAGGGGAGGTTAGAAAGAACGGGCCCTGCTATCCCCACAGAGCAGCAGTGGATGGAGCTGGAGGCTCCTGGCACACACAGGACTGTCAGTGGTGCTATGTGTACAGCAGGGATGAGGAAACTTCGGCCTTCCGGCTGTTGCAAAACTACAATTCCCATCATGCCTGCGTGGTTTACCCCTCCGATGGTGTGGAGGAGGTGCTGCCAGTCACTTGCTAGGTGGTGAAGTGTGACAACACTTATGATGTTATGTCGTGACGCCAGTGCCGGTTGGGTACACAGATTTGGTGGCAAACCTGCTTTTAGTTTAAAGGGCCGGTTATACCTTGCTCCCCTTTGGACAGTGAGCTGCCGGGTTGTTGCGGGGTCCTTTGGGCTGTTGTGGAATGGAATAGTGACCCACCCGGATTATTAGCACTGCCCCCCCACAGTGGGAGATGACCCAAGGAGTGCATGTGTGCTGTGTTGGTGCTTGATGAGGAATCAGAGTCTCTTTATCTTAAATAAAATCTGTTTACTCCAAGAATGCTTGTATGCAGCAGATCATACAGCTTTGCATTGATATAAAACATTACACTTGACAAGACACTTGATAACTTAGGATCCAGGTCTGTAGTGAGAGTATACAGAGTGGTACAGTCGTGCTTACTGGGTTGCGTGCTGGGAGGTATAAAGAAGGATCAGAAGAATAGAGAGGAGGCTGTCCTATGAGTCCCAACCCAGGTAATACTGTGCTCTGCCGGGATGTCGGAGGTAGAAATAGAAGAATACTTGAGAAGACAGAAAGAATTCTTGTGCCCGTGTTTTGACTCTTTTGGTCTTTGCACAACCTATTGCCCTACTAGCGTCATGGGGACCTGTCCTAGTGGGTGACACAAGCCCCAGACCTTGTTACCTGCGATGAGCGGAATGCTGAGGGTTTCCTGTCCACACCCGTGCTGCAAGATAGAGTTCATAGACTTGTAGCAACTTTGCTCTATCTGGATCAGTTCCTAGCCTTGCTTTGTGGATACTGTCCTGCACCGTGTCTCTCCTTGTCCACTGCGTGGGTTGAGATCATCTCTGACTTGTCCTCTCTAGTGTAGGTTTAACACTGCATAGTGCTGAGTGAAGTTACTTGAGAAGAAAAGGTATGCTTCATGTGCCTGGGTCTGCTTCTAGACTGCTCACTGAGACTGTGGACCTGTCAGAGGGCCAGGGCCCAACTGGACCACTTTAGAGAGCATTCTAGCTTGTGTCCTTCCTCTACAGAGTCTAGCGACAAAGACCTCTACACTTCCTCTACTTATGTGACTTCCTATCTACAGCCCCTATAAGGTGTGCTGTGAATTGGTGAAGAGTGCATATGTAAGAAGCAAAGAGAGAAATGATAGGATAGAAGAAGAAAGTACTCTCAAGTGACATACAAATAAACAATAACCCTTTAGTTCATACAGCTGTGCAACAACTAAGTACATATACCTAAAATAGCGACATCTTGTGGCGAAACTTTAACAGTATTACATCAACACTTAAATAAAAAAAGTACAGGCTTTTATGAAGGATGTAACGAATAGCAATACCCGTGGTGGGACACCACACCTGGACAGCCAAAGCTTCGCTTTCCAGGCATGATGGGAATTGTAGTTTTGCAACAGCTGGAGGGTCGAAGGTTCCCTATCCCTGGTGTTACCCACAGAGGGTAATCCTGTCTCATTGCCCAATTAGATCCCCCCTGTGGGGCTAGTGAGGGGAGTAGTGATTACTGCACACCCCATGGTCACATCATGAGTGTGTAAGGGACCTGTGGGGCTCTGTCACCCCATGGGCAGCCTGGTGACACAGTTTACCCCTGTACGATGACTAGTCAGCTCTGCTGGATCAATGACTACAGACACAAGACACATGCGATTATTTATTATATATCTGCCACATTATATCACATACAGCTTATCAATAGGAATTCCCCATGTGCTGTCTGTGTGACCTGCAGGTTTATCATTCGGAAGTCTCAGCACCTGGAGGAGAGAACACACAAGGGGTTAATGACATGATATAACTTATAATAGATACATATGTTATATACATCCAGAGGAGGAGCTCGGCTTTCCCTCACTTGGGGTGGTGATTGGGTTTGGCCGCTCCTCCATCTGTAGATCTCTACCCGCCACCGAGTCATGTGACACAATGTTCCCTATATTCCTCCCCTGGTGTGTAATAAGGGTCACACACGCACAACCTTATACAGTATCGCCATCTCTATAGTGGCCTCCATGTTCACTATACACACAAGATTTTCTCTGTTGCCAATAGCGACCAATCACAGCTCAGCTCTCACTTTACCAGAGCGATATGAGAAATGAAATCTGAGCTGTGATTAGTTGCTATCGGAGCGTTAATAGGGCCGATGACAGCACCTGACGGTGGCACGGGGGAGCAGGACGGCGGAACAACACCCCAAAATTGGGACTGTCCTAAGGGATCCGGGACGGTTGGGAGGTATGACAAAGCCTTAAAAGGTACCTACCATTTAAAGAAACTTCTGAAATGTCATAGTGACAGGTTAGCGGTTTGTATCAGTCGGGGTCCTGGTGCGAGACCCCCACCGATTGTTACAATTAAGGGGCTGCGGAGCACGTTCCGCCTCTTCAGCTCCGTCTCACTGCTAAAGTAGCGGTGGATGGAATTATAATGGAGCCCTATGCAACTTCTGGTAATCGCTGTACCAGAAAGTCCAAGGGGCTCCATTATAATTCCATCGACTTAAAGGGAATGTATCGCCTAGAATTTCTTTTACTGATTAGAGTCAAATACTTAAATGTTCTTTTTTTCTAATCTGTTTATTTTTTTTTCTTTTTGGACATTGTTATGGGGGCAGCCATCTTGCCTGAGCTGTTTTTAACTGCTTTATAACTGAGCAAATCCTGTATACCCGACCAGTAATAGCAGTATACAAAGGGCAACTATTACACCATGACCACTAACATTACCACCAAACTGTTACTGACCAAATGCAGTATACTAAGATGAATTATACAAACATTAACAGTAATACCACCACTGCTACTAAATAAAATCCACAGTATAAAGACCAATATCACCTCACAGTGCCCATATAGCAGCAGACATCAACTGTACACAGACCCTGCACACCATAAGTGATTACAGTGTGTGATGTCCCACCACGGGTGTTGCTAGTCTGTACACCCCTCACAAAAGCCTGTAGTCAATGTTAAGTGTTTATGATGTTATGCCCAAGTTTTGCCACTAGATGTTCCTAAGTATGTATATCTGTATATTGCACAGCTGTAGTGAGCAAGGGGTTATTGTTTGTCATCTGTGCACCAATGAGAGCTGTTCTTCTTCACCTTTCTCTATTCTCCTTTCTCTTTGTACCATAGCAACGGCCGGCCTGCTCTGGTGGGGGTCGATCCTATCTATCTATCTATCTATCTATCTATCTATCTATCTATCTATCTATTTATCTACTATCTATCTATCTATCTATCTATCTATCTATCTATCTCCTATCTATCTTCTATCTATCTATTATCTATCTATCTATCTATTATCTATCTATTTATCTACTATCTAGCTATCTATTTATCTATCTATCTTCTATCTATCTATCTATCTATCTATCTATCTATTATCTATCTATTATATATCTATATATGTATCTACTGTCTATCTATCTATCTCCTATCTATCTTCTATCTATCTATCTATCTATCTATCTCCTATCTATCTCCTATCTATCTATCTATCTATCTATCTATCTATCTATCTATCTATCTCCTATCTATCTATCTATCTATCTATCTATCTCCTATCTATCTATCTATCTCCTATCTATCTCCTATCTATTATCTATCTATCTCCTATCTATCTCCTATCTATCTATCTATCTATCTATCTCCTATCTATCTATCTATCTATCTATCTCCTATCTATCTATCTATCTATCTATCTATCTATCTATCTATTCTTGCAGTCACCAACCTTCTTTTATAATGCAGGCCTTCTCACAATGCTGCTTGGTAAAAAAACGGTTGCCGACTCTTAGATTCCTTTCGAATTGGGCCGATTTGCATGAGTTTGTTGCGGAATCATAGTAATATTCTAAAAAAAAATTTTTTAAAATTTTTGTTCCAATAGTCCTAGACATTAGACATCTCGGTTCTGAAACAAACATCAGATTGATATAGAGTTAAATAGTTAAACGGGTTATAATACAGAGAAGAATAACTCTCCTAACACTATAGCATGGAGGTAAGCCAAAAACAAAAAATGCCCAAAATATATAGTCCTTAACGCCCAACAAGGTACAAATCAAACAAAAAAGGATCCACAAAGGGATACAAAGAATGCGGGACAATCAAAAATAAATATTATTGTAAGCTTTATTTAAATAATTAATACTTAATAAAATTCATTAAAACAATGAAAAAAGATGAAACAGAACCATACAATAAAGAAATTGGTGAGGGGACATACATATATACTTTATGGAATAATATATTGCACATGCATAGAGAATGCTCATAGAAAAAAGTATAGATGTTGTAATGCAGGCAGCCTCCACTAGATGGCGAACAAATACAAATGCAGGAAGAAAGACATAGAATGGCAAGAGAAAAATAGTTTTTTCTTCAAACAGGCAAAAACCTATAAAGTGCCAAGGGTACTGGATAGGTACCACACAACAGGTGAAGTCACCCAATCATGTTACATGTATAATAACCCAGGAGGATACGTGTATTCAGCCAAGTCCCTCTCACCCACTCACCCTACGTACGTTTCGCTTAGCTTTATCAAGGGATCCCTTGACATCCCTTGATAAAGCTAAGTGAAACGTACGTAGGGTGAGTGGGTGAGAGGAACTTGGCTAAATACACGCATCCTCCTGGGTTAGTATACATGTAACATGATTGGGTGACTTCACCTGTTGTGTGGTACCTATCCAGTACCCTTGGCACTTTATAGGTTTTTGCCTGTTTGAAGAAAAAACTATTTTTCTCTTGCCATTCTATGTCTTTCTTCCTGCATTTGTATTTGTTCGCCATCTAGTGGAGGCTGCCTGCATTACAACATCTATACTTTTTTCTGTGAGCATTCTCTATGCATGTGCAATATATTATTCCATAAAGTATATATGTATGTCCCCTCACCAATTTCTTTATTGTATGGTTCTGCTTAATCTTTTTTCATTGTTTTAATGAATTTTATTAAGTATTAATTATTTAAATAAAGATTACAATAATATTTATTTTTGATTGTCCTGCATTCTTTGTATCCTTTTGTGGATCCTTTTTTGTTTGATTTATAGCATGGAGGTAAAACAAAGCCATGTGGGGAATAGAGCGCCCCTATCTATCTATATACAGTAAAACCTCGGTTCCCGAACACCTCGGAGTTTGAACAATTCGGTTTTTGAACTAAATTTCGCCCTGAAGTTTTGCTCGGTATCCAAACAAAACCAGGGGGATAGCTGTCAGCTGAACTGATGTTCAGCTGACAGTTAGGTGTTCGGGAACACTGAGAGGCAGGAGCGGGCGGCTATTTAAACTTGCCGCCAAGCTCCTGCTCCTCTCAGCTGCCGGGGACACCCTGTAAAAAAGTGGGGAATCGCTTCATAATGAGGGGAATCCCCGCTTCTTTACAGGGTGTCCCCGGCAGCTGAGAGGAGCAGGAGCACGGCGGCAAGTTTAAATAGCCGCCCGCTCCTGCCTCTCACTGTGGGGAACGTGGAGCGTTTTTACGCTCTGTGGGCTGGGTGCAATTAATCAGTTTAACATTGTTCCCTATGGGAACTGACAGCTCGGTTCTCAAACTGCTCGGTTCTGGAACAGCCTTTTTAGAACCGATTATGTTCGA
Source organism: Dendropsophus ebraccatus (assembly GCF_027789765.1). Classification (NCBI taxonomy): domain Eukaryota; kingdom Metazoa; phylum Chordata; class Amphibia; order Anura; family Hylidae; genus Dendropsophus; species Dendropsophus ebraccatus. The sequence goes on from NC_091455.1 coordinate 212,175,271, forward strand.
GAACTGAGTTACCACTGTATGTATATATATATATATATATATATATATATATATATATAATCTATCTATCTATCTATCTATCTATCTATCTATCTATCTGTCTGTCTGTCTATAGCATATGACATACAAGAAGCACCACTCTTAGTAGCAGTCTATATGCTGAGTGCCAGTAGATATCTCCTGACCACGGCTTCTATGTAGACATCAAATATATCCAAATATAATCCAAGTGCAGGAGACTGAACTTCCTGTGAAAAAACATATCTATAATCCGCACCACAATGCAGTGTTAGGGCTAATACGAAACCACTATCTCATACAATGCCTAGTATTAGCTGAAACTTTGCATTATGGTGCGGATTAGAGACGGTTTTCTACAGGAAGTTCAGTCTCCTGCCCATTTTGTCTGTCTATCTATCTCTTATCTATCTATCTATCTATCTATCTATCTATCTATCTCTTATCTATCTATCTATCTATCTATCTATCTATCTATCTATCTATCTATCTATCTCTTATCTATCTATCTATCTATCTATCTATCTATCTATCTCCTATCTATCTATCTATCTTCTATCTATCTATCTATCTATCTATCTATCTATCTATCTCCTATCTATCTATCTATCTATCTATCTATCTATCTATCTCCTATCTATCTATCTATCTATCTATCTATCTATCTATCTATCTATCTATCTCCTATCTATCTCCTATCTATCTATCTATCTATCTATCTATCTATCTATCTCCTATCTATCTATCTATCTATCTATCTATCTATCTATCTATCTCCTATCTATCTATCTATCTATCTATCTATCTATCTATCTCCTATCTATCTATCTATCTATCTATCTATCTATCTATCTATCTCCTATCTATCTATCTATCTATCTATCTATCTCTTATGTGTTTGTCCATCCGTCTGTCTGTCTGACTATATATACCTTGATCAGCTTGTGAGAGCAGCAAGAAGCAGGCGGCGAGGACAAGCAGGACAGCAGAAGTCTTCATGGCTGGAGACAAGGAGACACAGAGGAGCTGAAGGATGAGGAATCTTCTGTAAACTGGATTGAACGTTAAAACTTTTATAGCATTGAAGTAAATGGAGCTCCGGTAACTGTGGCTGCTGATGGTCACACCGCAGCCCTGTGACACCTGTCTGATGAGAGTTCTGCTCTGGGGCACCAGTCACACTGCTGTTTATTCTCTTACAGGTTTTCTCACGGGTAACGCCTCCAATGTATTTCAAAAGAGAGAACTATGATACTAAAGCTGATTTATCCCATGTTCTTATATTATGTGTTTTTAACCCCCTTAGACATTGCAATAAAGATCCTGCAGCGTGTGCTTGCTGTCACTGAATAGCTGACAATACAAGGGGGGGGGGGGCTCCCAGTGAGGAGATCACCAAACAACCTTGATGAGTAGCCCCTTAAGTCCTACTCGGTTGTGAGTATTGGAACATGAGTAGTGAAATACCGGGGTGGCCCCTTTTGCATTAAAGTCTAACTCCACAGACAGCTGTTTCGGGGTATTTGCCCCTTATCAGTGTGTAGCAGGATTCTGGCTAACGGGGGCAATAAAAAGTAGACCAACAAGACAGAGCAATCACTGAGCTCAGGAACACCAGCAAAAAAATCCAATAAAGTACTCACTCAAGAGCAGGGCCGTATTAACAGCTGCTGCTGCCCTAGGCACTAAACCTGAAGACGCACCATCTTCACGCACCGATTGGCCTTGCCAGACCTGACCAATACCACCATACCCCCCACCCCTCCTGGAAAAGACAACAGATTTACTGGCAAGTCTGAACACGAGGTGGGAGACTAAAAAAAGAAAAAAAAAGAAAATTGTTTTTTCCTTCCTCTGCTCCCTGGTGCTGCCCCCCTGCAAGGTGCTGCCCTAGGCACCGGACCACGGGTGCCTAGTGGTAAATACGGCCCTGCTCAAGAGTCTCCATTGATACATTGCCCCCTATAAATTTAAATGTGCAAAAAAGGGGTCAGTGGAGCCTCAGTTGCGAGTCTGAAAACACAGGAATAGCCGGATATCCCTCCATGGAAGGAAAACCTGCTGACAAAGTGTGCCTCCCAATGGGGAGATCACCAAACCACCCTGATACGTAGCCCCTTAAGTCCCACTTGGTTGGGAGTATTGGAACATAGGCTCCACGGAGGCTGCACAAACCCATTTTTTGCATATTTAAATTCATAGGGGGCAATGTATCAACGGCAAATCCTGTGTGAGTACTTAATTGTATTTTTTTACTGATCTCCCTAAACTCAGTGATTGCTGTGTTTTGTTGGTCTACTTTTCATTGCCCCCCGTTAGCCAGAATCCTGCTGTACACTGATGAGGGGCAAATAATCCAAAACAGCTGTCTGTGGATGGAGGCCTAGCCTTGGTAAACCCTTGACATGTAGCAATACTTGGAAATGAGTTAGACTTTGACACAAAAGGGGCCACTCTGGTATTTCCCTATTTATGTTCCAATACTCAAAACCCAGTAGGACTTAAGGGCCGAAGTATCAGGGTTGTTTAGTGATCTCCCCCCTTGGCAACAGGTTTCCCTAAAGGGTATCTGGCTGGAGTCAGAGTTGGAAAAAATGTACCGACTCAAACTCCAGCTTTAAAAAAAATGTTTAAAAATGTTATAATTAAGTTTTTATATGAATATTATAAATGTTCCTCATCAATATAGTTAATGGTCTATCAATGTAAGCCCCTTACTTATAACAACCAGAAAACCCCTTTCTCACATACATTTATTTTCCTCCATATATCAGTAATAAAGCACTGGCCCTATTAAATAAGGGTGGTCGGGGAGAGGTTGTTGGTCACTATTTGGCAGTTTGTTTCTGAGCTGGGTGTGCGCGTGTGTGTATGTGTGTGTATGTGTGTGTGTATGCTATGGCTGCAGCAGGCTGTGTGTGTGTGCTATGGCTGCAGCAGGCTATGTGTGTGTGTGTGTGTGTGTGTGTGTGTGCTATGGCTGCAGCGGGCTGTGTGTGTGCTATGGCTGCAGCAGGCTGTGTGTGTGTGTGTGTGTGCTATGGCTGCAGCAGGCTGTGTGTGTGTGCTATGGCTGCAGCAGACTGTGTGTGTATGTGTGTGTGCTATGGCTTCAGCAGGCTGTGGGTGCGTGCTATGGATGCAGCAGGCTGTGTGTGTGTGTGTGCTATGGCTTCAGCAGGCTGCGTGTGTGTGTGCTATGACTGCAGCAGGCTGTGTGTGTGTGTCTGGGTGTGTGCTATGGCTGCAGCCGGCTGTGTGTGTGTGTTTTTTATGGCTGCAGCAGGCTGTGTGTGTGCTATGGCTGCAGCAGGCTGTGTGTGTGTGTGTGTGTGCGTGCTATGGCTGCAGCAGGTTGTGTGTGTGCTATGGCTGCAGCAGTCTGTGTGTGTGTGTGTCTGGGTGTGTCTGGGTGTGTTCTATTGCTGCAGCAGGCTGTGTGTGTGTGCTATGGCTGCAGCAGGCTGTGTGTGTGTGTGCTATGGCTGCAGCAGGCTGTGTGTGTGTGCTGTGGCTGCAGCAGGCTGTGTGTGTGTGTGTGTGTGTGCTATGGCTGCAGCAGGCTGTGTGTGTGTGCTATGGCTGCAGCAGGCTGTGTGTGTGTTAGAGAGAAGCAGAAATTAAAGGAGTATTTTGGGCAACAGTGGAAAATCCAGGGGGACAGGGGGTGGTGGGATCATAATAAAGAAGTCCTATTTACCCATTCACCTGCAGTGCAGCGTCATGGCTCATTGTCCCGTACGAGGCTCTCAATCCTGTGATGTCACAGCCCCACTCAGAATTGCCCGCTTAGCCAATCAATAAGTGAGGCTGTAGTCACTGACTGGCTGAGCGGGTAGTTCCTGTGGGGCCGCAATGATTCAGGAGCGCAGAGACTGACAGAGAGCTGATAAATCTGGGCCTATGTCTGCCCTCTATATCACTATGTGTGACCTCTCTATATCACTATGTGTGACCCCCCCTCTCTATATCACTATGTGTGACCCCCCCCTCTCTATATCACTATGTGTGACCCCCCCCTCTCTATATCACTATGTGTGACCCCTCTCTATATCACTATGTGTGACCCCTCTATATCACTATGTGTGACCCCTCTCTATATCACTATGTGTGACCCCTCTATATCACTATGTGTGACCCCTCTCTATATCACTATGTGTGACCCCTCTATATCACTATGTGTGACCCCTCTCTATATCACTATGTGTGACCCCTCTATATCACTATGTGTGACCCCTCTCTATATCACTATGTGTGACCCCTTTCTATATCACTATGTGTGACCCCTCTATATCACTATGTGTGACCCCTCTCTATATCACTATGTGTGACCCCTCTCTATACCACTGTGTGACCCCTCTCTATATCACTATGTGTGACCCCTCTCTATATCACTGTGTGACCCTTCTCTATATCACTATGTGTGACCCCTCTCTATATCACTATGTGTGACCTCTCTCTATATTACTATGTGTGACCCCTCTCTATATCACTATGTGTGACCCCTCTCTATATCACTATGTGTGACCCCTCCCTATATCACTATGTGTGACCCCTCTATATCACTATGTGTGACCCCTCTCTATATCACTATGTGTGACCCCTCTATATCACTATGTGTGACCCCTCTCTATATCACTATGTGTGACCCCTCTCTATATCACTATGTGTGACCCCTCTATATCACTATGTGTGACCCTTCTCTATATCACTATGTGTGACCCTTCTATATCACTATGTGTGACCCCTCTATATCACTATGTGTGACCCCTCTATATCACTATGCGTGACCCCTCTATATCACTATGTGTGACCCCTCTATATATATCAATATGTGTGACCCTTCTATATCACTATGTGTGACCCCTCTCTATATCACTATGTGTGACCCCCTGTATATCACTATGTGTGACCCCTCTATATCACTATGTGTGACCCCTCTCTATATCACTATGTGTGACCCCTCTATATCACTATGTGTGACCCCTCTATATCCAGGGGCTGGCTGGCAAACTTTAGCCTGGGGGGCAAGTACACAGCAGTGGCCCATGAGTAGCGGATATTCGCCAGGGCCGAACCTAAACATCCCAAGCCGGCCGGGGGTGAGGGGAACATAATAAAAAATCCATACTTGTCCCAATGCCTCCGCAGTGCAGCGTCACTGCTCACAGACCGGTTCCTGCAGCTCCTGGTCCTGCAACGTCACGCACTGGGGCGAGCGGGTACTTCCTGCCGGACTTGACAATGCAGGAATGGGAGGAGCAGGATAACAGTAGCTGTGAGAGAGGTGGTGAACCTGTACTGCAGGGGCACAGGGACGGGTAAGTATAGATTCTTTTTTATGTTCCTCCAACCTCTGCCGCCCCAGGATTTTTATGTAAGGCCAGAATTTAATCTGCTCTGGCTTGGATTATACCTTGTATGGACATGGACATCATACTATTACTGACCAAATCCTGTATACTTATATAACCAATAATATCAGTATACAAGGGGCAAATAATACCGCCATACCATGACCACATACTACAATCACATAGTAACTACATTATAAAAGGTTACTTAATACCGTCACACCACGAGCATTACTACTATACTGGTACTACACTCCACCACACAGGGGCCAATATTACCCCATACGGTGACCAAATAGTGGTAGATACCAGCTGTACACAAGCTCTGTATACCATATAAGTACAGTGCAAACACATTCAGTGACTCACAGATGACGTTTTCTGAGTCGGTCAGGTTTCCTTTTCTTTTCGATCATGAATAATTCTTCCAACCACAAATCATCTCAGCAGTATCTGCCAGACAAACATCTTCAGCACCTTACTTTTACAGCACCTTTACCCACTTTTATACAAACTCTCCATCATAGTGCCCCTAAACAGTAACAGGAACTTCTTTAAAGACCAATCTGTAGTCACTTCCCTTTTCTGTGCCTCTTTTTAAAGTTAGGTCCCTTCTTCATTCCTGTATCTGTAATGAGACCCCCTATTTGTTCCCCATCTGTAATTGTGCCCCCTGTCTTTGCCCTCATCTTTAGTTAGGCCCCCCTTTGTGTCCCCATCTGCAGTTAGCCCCACCCTCTCCTTGTGCTAAGTGAATAGCACCCATTTGTCCTAATGAACTGTACTACTGTCCCCTAGATAAACTGTGCCTCTTATGAACTGTCTATAATAAATAGTACCACTGCCCCCCACAACACTGTCCTCTAATGTACTGTACCGCTGTCCTCTCTAATGTACTGTACCACTGACCCCCCCCTAATGTACTGTACCACTGTCACCTCTAATGTACTGTACCACTGCCCCCCAACTATCCTCTAATGTACTGTACCACTGTCCTCTATGTACTGTACCACTGACCCCCCCTAATGTATTGTACTACTGTCGCCTCTAATGTACTGTACCACTGTCCTCTCTAATGCACTATACCACTGTCCTCTATGTACTGTACTACTGTCGCCTCTAATGTACTGTACTACTGTCCTCTCTAATGTACTGTACCACTGTCCTCTCTCATGTACTGTACCACTGTCCTCTAATGTACTGTACCACTGTCCTCTCTAATGTACTGTACCCCTGTCCTCTAATGTACTGTACCACTGTCCTCTAATGTACTGTACCACTGTCCTCTCTAATGTACTGTACCACTGTCCCCTCTAATGTACTGTACCCCTGTCCTCTAATGTACTGTACCACTGTCCTCTCTAATGTACTGTACCACTGTCCCCTCTTATGTACTGTGCCACTGTCCCCTCTAATGTACTGTACCGCTGTCCTCTCTAATGTACTGTGCCACTGTCCTCTAATGTACTGTACCACTGTCCCCTCTTATTTACTGTACCACTGCCCCCTCTAATGTACTGTACCACTGCCCCCTCTAATGTACTGTACCACTGTCCTCTAATGTACTGTACCAATGTCGGTCCTAATGTACTGTACCACTGTCCCCTCTAATGTACTGTCCCAATCACCCCCTAATGTACTGTGCCACTGTCCTCTCTAATGTACTGTACCACTGTCCCCTTTAATGCACTATACCACTGTCCTCTAATGTACTGTACCACTGTCCTCTCTAATGTACTGTACCACTGTCCCCTCTAATGCACTATACCACTGTCCTCTATGTACTGTATCACTGTTCCCTCTAATGCACTGTACCACTGTCCTCTCTAATGTACTGTACCACTGTCCTCTCTAATGTACTATACCACTGTCCTCTATGTACTGTACCACTGTTCCCTCTAATGCACTGTACCACTGTCCTCTCTAATGTACTGTACCACTGTCCTCTCTAATGTACTGTCCACTGTTCCCTCTAATGCACTGTACCACTGTCCTCTCTAATGTACTGTACCACTGTCCTCTCTAATGTACTATACCACTGTCCTCTATGTACTGTACCACTGTTCCCTCTAATGTACTGTACCACTGTCCTCTCTAATGTACTGTACCACTGTTCCCTCTAATGTACTGTACCACTGTCCCTGTAATGTTCTGTACCACTGTCCTCTCTAATGTACTGAACCACTGTCCCCTCTAATGCACTGTACCACTGTCCTCTATGTACCGTACCACTGTTCCCTCTAATGTACTATACCACTGTCCTCTCTAATGTACTGTACCACTGTCCCCTCTAATGCACTATACCACTGTCCTCTCAAATGTACTGTACCACTGTCCTCTCTAATGTACTGTGCCACTGTCCCCTCTATTGTACTGTACCACTGTCCTCTCTAATGTACTGTCCACTGTTCCCTCTAATGCACTGTACCACTGTCCTCTCTAATGTACTGTACCACTGTCCTCTCTAATGTACTATACCACTGTCCTCTATGTACTGTACCACTGTTCCCTCTAATGTACTGTACCACTGTCCTCTCTAATGTACTGTACCACTGTTCCCTCTAATGTACTGTACCACTGTCCCTGTAATGTTCTGTACCACTGTCCTCTCTAATGTACTGAACCACTGTCCCCTCTAATGCACTGTACCACTGTCCTCTATGTACCGTACCACTGTTCCCTCTAATGTACTATACCACTGTCCTCTCTAATGTACTGTACCACTGTCCCCTCTAATGCACTATACCACTGTCCTCTCAAATGTACTGTACCACTGTCCTCTCTAATGTACTGTACCACTGTCCCCTCTATTGTACTGTACCACTGTCCCCTCTAATGTACTATACCACTGTCCCCTCTAATGCACTATACCACTGTCCTCTATGTACTGTACCACTGTCCTCTCTAATGTACTGTACCACTGTCCTCTCTAATGCACTGTACCACTGTCCCCTCTAATGTACTGTACTACTGTCCCCCCTATTGTACTGTACTACTGTCCCCTCTAATGTACTGTACCACTGTCCCCTCTAATGTACTGTACCACTGTCCTCTCTAATGTACTGTACCACTGTCCCCTCTAATGTACTGTACCACTGTCCCCTCTAATGTACTGTACCACTGTCCTCTCTAATGCACTGTACCACTGTCCCCTCTAATGCACTGTACCACTGTCCCCTCTAATGCACTGTACCACTGTCCCCTCTAATGTACTGTACCACTGTCCTCTCTCATGTACTGTACCACTGACCCCTCTAATGCACTGTACCACTGTCCTCTCTAATGTACTGTACCACTGTCCTCTCTAATGTACTATACCACTGTCCTCTATGTACTGTACCACTGTCCTCTCTAATGTACTATACCACTGTCCTCTATGTACTGTACCACTGTCCTCTATGTACTGTACCACTGACCCCCTAATGTAACGTACCACTGAGCCCCCTAAATCATTGTTTCCCAACCAGTGGCTCCTCAGATGTTCGTAAACTACAACTTCCATTATGCAAGCAGGACATGATAATAGTTGTAGTTTGGTAACACTTGAGGAGCGCCTGGATAGGAAGCAATGATTTATGGGTACAGTTTATTTAGTGTAATTTCTCCAACATCTGACCCTTCTGCAGTTATTAAACTACAACCCCCATTATATCCTGCCAGCAGGGCATGATAGGGGTTGTAGTTTTGTAACAACTGAGGAGCCACTGTTAGGAAGCAATGATTTAGGGGTACAGTTTATTTTGTGTGGTGTTCTCCAACATGTGACCCTCCTGCTGTTCCTAAACTACCATCCCCATTATCTCCTGCTAGAAGGGCATGATGGGAGTTGTAGTGTTTCACTAACTGAGCAGTCACAGGTTGGAGAACACTACCTAAACTCTACCTAAATTATTGCTTCTTAACCAGTGACTCCTCAGCTGTTGCCAAACTACAACTCCTATCATGTCCTGCCACCAGGATATAATGGGAGCTGTAGTTATGCAATAACTGGAGAGTCAAATGTTGTAAATAGGACAAAGCACAATGCACAATGCCCCCCGCCCATGCTTACTTCACAAGCTGGTCCGTGCTTCTCTGCTGTTCTGGCCTCTTCTGGTTAGGTCTGACCAGAGCAGAGAGGAGCAGGCCCGGCTAATCACACTGCAGAATCACGGAGGAGACACTGGCTGCCCAGACAGGGAGGTGAGTGTCCCCTGCTCCAGCCAGCCCTAGGCTACTGTATTGTATTGGTGTCTTATAGACCCCAGTACTATACAGTAACCCCCCCAGACCCGCTCCCCACAACCCAGGCCCCCTCCCCAGATACCAGTCGGGCGGTGGGCGGCTCTTCTCCCGGCAGGCGTCCTCCTCCATGGGCTGTGCACTTCTCTTTGCTCAGTGATGGAACAGGCTGCCTGCTCCACCAATGAGCAAAGTGAAGTGTGAGGCAGAGTCAGCGCTGCGTTCTGTCACCGCTGCTGACTGCTAGAGAGTGAGTGCAGCGGCCGCACTTACTGAGGAAAGAATTAAAGTGGCAGAGCAGCCCTAGCAACATCCGGACGCCGCGGCCCTTAGGTGTAGTGGGGGGACCGGCCCGGGGGGCATATGCCACCCTGCCCCCCTGCCCAGCCCGCCCCTGCTCCTATCTATCTATCTATCTCCTATCTATCTATCTCCTATCTATCTATCTATCTATCTATCTATCTATCTATCTCCTATCTATCTATCTATCTCCTACCTATCTATCTATCTACTATCTCTATAGATAGGAGATAGATAGACAGACAGACAGGACATAGATAATAGATAGATATTAGGAAGAGCCCGGCACTCACCAAGTAGATTATGCTTCTTTATTGTAGTGTAGCAAACATATGGTACAAGGACGCGTTTCGGCCAAGCATGGCCTTCATCAGCTTAGGGGTGTACACCCCTAAGCTGATGAAGGCCATGCTTGGCCGAAACGCGTCCTTGTACCATATGTTTGCTACACTACAATAAAGAAGCATAATCTACTTGGTGAGTGCCGGGCTCTTCCTAATATCTGAACATTTTTCTCACCTCGAGCACCACCGCCACGGAAGTGCCGTCTTCTACATATTTCTATAGATAATAGATAGACAGACAGATAGATAGGAGATAGATAGAGAGGAGATAGATAGAGAGGAGATAGATAGAGAGGAGATAGATAGATAGATAAAGAAGTGTTTATTCCATCAACATGCAAAGCATTAACAAATAGTGCAGCACAACAGTCACAAACACTACGTTTCGGCGAGTCAATCACCATTTTGAAGTGTGAAAATGGCGACTCGCCAAAACGTTGCGTTTATGACTGATTTAGGGCGTGTCTTGTGGTTTAGGGGCGTGTCTTTGGGTGGGTTAGGGGCGTGTCTTTCCGTGGGGTTAGGGG